>NW_016157859.1:0-2683 GCF_001687245.7 Rhagoletis zephyria | reverse complement strand
AAAAAAAAATCTGATTAAAAAGTTGAAAATTTTGATGAAAATTTGCTGAATTTTCGCCAGTTTTGCACAAAGTTTAGGAATTTTATTTGTATGTTATTTGTTGTTAAATAAACCATTTTTTTTATACAAAATTGGCGGAAAAACATTGGAATAAAAATTGTTGCATTTTGGAGATACCCAGCCCTAGTGTATCACTCCATTTTTCCATTTTATCAATTTTTTCTTTTTTTCCTGGGCTTTCATAGCCAATGCATAAATTAAAATTTCTTCCTCCATAATTTCACAATTTCAAAAATGAACACAATAAACCGCTGTCAGCACCTTTTCTAGAACTGACAAGACTGTCAGCAAAACAAGCTTTTGTTAGAGCGCTAGAATAGCGAACAATGACTAGCTGTCATGAAAGTGACTGTGGTGAACTTGTCAGTGTTGCGGAATCGGGCTGTTAATTTAGATTTTTACAATTGCGCAGTATTTTCATACCAACATGGAATTTAATAAAAAGTAAGTGAGTTTTTGTATTTTTGGGTAAAAATGATCTAATTCTACAAACTTTAAAATAGAAGTCGTACCACAAACCGTGAGCAATTTTCGCTGCTAGTTGAGAGAATGAAGCTTAACGGGGATATTGCCAAGAACATGACCAAACAAGCGCCTNCTACAAACTTTAAAATAGAAGTCGTACCACAAACCGTGAGCAATTTTCGCTGCTAGTTGAGAGAATGAAGCTTAACGGGGATATTGCCAAGAACATGACCAAACAATCGCCGGAGGTAGTGTCAGTGTTTTGGTCAACCTTAAGCACAGACTTGAATGCATTGGGACCTCCGGCAAAATCGGTTTCAGAATGGAAGAAGGTATACATAAAATGTGCATATGTAAAATTCAACTTGTTCTATATGGATTTCCTTAATCTTAGGTATGGTCAGATTTTAAGTCTTCAATTTAAAAAAAAAATGTCACACAACAGGAGCCAAATGCAAGCTACAGGTGGAGGTCCAAATGCAGAAATTCCATTGACTGCTTTGGAAGAAGAAGTTGCGCAGCTGATTTGCATTCAAGACACCATAACGGGTGTTTCAGGGCGCAATAATTATGGTGTCCCACAGGAGCCACGCGTAGGCCAAATTGAAAGCACGAACAGCGTGCCAACTAGTGGAGTGACATCAGATGAAAGCATACCTGAAGCAATTTCAGCTACAAGTACTCGACCCCAAAGCAGAGTACAAAAAAAAAGCCAGCTGAAAATGTTGAAAACGCAAATAGATTTACAAAAAAAAATTTCATCAGAAAGTTTCGTCCAGTTTGGTTAAACACAAAAAGCAATTTGTGGTTTTAAATCACAGTTTGAAAAATATTCAAAATACAATGGACAGCATTAATGAGAACGTAGCAGATATGAGTACAACTCTTTCTTTGCTGAAACAAAGAGACACAATTTAGCAATGANCAGAAAGTTTCGTCCAGTTTGGTTAAACACAAAAAGCAATTTGTGGTTTTAAATCACAGTTTGAAAAATATTCAAAATACAATGGACAGCATTAATGAGAACGTAGCAGATATGAGTACAACTCTGAAACATTTAATTGCTGAAACAAAGAGACACAATTAAGCAATGGAACACATATTGAAAGAAAAGACTCGACTAAAACAATAAATTTTAGAGCTGGAGCTACAAAGAATAAACGACAGTCTTATTTAATGCATTTTTAGATACCAACGTTTCCAACTTTGTCATGAAGGCATGTTTTTTGTACTTTTTATTAAAATAAAACATATTTTACAAGAAACTTTGGAGCATATGATTACGCAGAGTAACTGCTTCAGTATAATACCTATCCATTCGTTCAATTTCAGAAAAATTGTTCTCTGAATCCTCAGAATCATTAAAGTTTTCAAGGTATTCATCATGAATATTGTAGTAAATTCGAAGATTATGGAGTGCTGCAGCTACGTTTATAATTTGAATAGCCTTATCAGGAGAATAATGAAGTTGACGTGCTGACAGGAGACACCAATTTTTCCAAACACCAATTGTTCTCTCTACTATGTTACGCCCAGCACTGTGCCATTTGTTGAAACGGCTTTGGGGGGTATTAGGGGCAGGATTTCGAAAAGGAGTTACAAGCCAAGGTGCAAGACCGTATCCTGCGTCCCCTACGAATAAAATGTTCAATTAAAATGAGCTCGTAAATAATAGGAAAATGTTTACCTAATAACCGTAAATTTCTTTTTCCATTTTCGTATNCCATTTGTTGAAACGGCTTTGGGGGGTATTAGGGGCAGGATTTCGAAAAGGAGTTACAAGCCAAGGTGCAAGACCGTATCCTGCGTCCCCTACGAATAAAATGTTCAATTAAAACGAGCTCGTAAATAATAGGAAAATGTTTACCTAATAACCGTAAATTTCTGTTTCCATTTTCGTATTGCGCTTGAAAGTACTGTGATATATCGCTATTAAGCCAAACAGAGGAGTCGTGTGTTGAACCAGGGTACTTCGCGTTAATGTACCTTATGCGCTGTTTGTGATCACAGATCTTAAAACATGTAAAATAAAAACTAAACAAAATGCGTATAAACAGAGTTTTTCTACTTACAACCAGCACATTGGACTATAGAAACCTTTCCTATTGTAAAAAAGATGGGAATTCGCTCCCGAAGGCTTTGCTATCCTAATGTGCGT
>NW_016157858.1:177130-193598 GCF_001687245.7 Rhagoletis zephyria | reverse complement strand
TGTATCAAAACTTTGACATACGGTATTAGCTCAACGTTTGATATACGTGATTGGGCGAATTGCGAGCCTTCAGAAGAGTAGGGCAAGCAGCACCATCTGGTTGTCAGGTGCACAACTTGATAATAAATTGCGAGAAAAAAATTTATTTTGTGGTGCATGCTATACAGTGTTGCCAGGTGATTGTATTGAGAAAGCGTCAGTTTGGTTATCAAAAAACGCCTTTTGCATGTAAAAATCGTCAACATGTAATAAAAATTTTAATAAACTGAACCAGGAAGCCTTTGGATTTTTTTTTCATTTATGCTAGCATCTGATGCTGTATGTAAGAATAAAAAGTTTTACGTTTTTTTTTTTACGAATTTAAAAGTTCGTATTTCTTTTAACAAAAATATTTTAATTGGAATAAAATCACAGGTTTATCGTAATTTTTTTGTTCTCAAACTGCAAGTTAACTATGTGCATTAAAAACTGTTCATACTCACTTAGTTTCCACCTGGCAACACTGATGTACTATTTACTGGCTTAGCCCGGTCTCGAACCCATAGTGAGGAAATTTTCTTTCGCCGTGCCAGGCCAAGTGGTGAAACTCACCACAAAACCACAAATGACACATTTTACGAGATTACAAATTTCACGGTGTGTTCGGGGAAATAGTGATCGAAAAGTTTGTACTACATAATGGTCTGTTCGATGCAATAGCAAATGGCAACAAATGTAATGGAATAAAATCTTATAGCGATGGTCACCTTCCACAGATCTGTTTTATACCCAAACACGAAACCTTACGCTCAAAGTCATAGAAAATAAAGAAGACTTTAACCGCTTTTTAAATTGAAGCTTTTTTATAAAAACGCCACTTTGTAGAGCTTTGTAAGTCTATTTATTTTTTAAGAGTAAGACCATTAGTCTATACTTAATACCGCACAAGTACGCGGAGACTGAAAGTCTGAATTGGCCCAGTTTTGTACTTCACCAAGTCAAAACAAATTAAATAAATAAACAAATAGTATATATATATATATATATATGTACATAAGTATATCACACGTATATATAAAATGTGCTTTCACGAGACATACAGGCATACATATATTCGCCACTTGCCACCCAACCCAAAACTAATAGTACGTAACTTTTTACACCTACGGACATAACTACGAGACTCATTTACAGAATGACTCGTTTCTCGGCTAATCGCGCACATGCGGAAGAACGCGCTAATAAATTCACGGTTCTATGCCGGCTATGCGGCGGAGCGCATCGCATTCGACTATGCCCCCTTTACCGCGGCAAAGCGGTCGAAGCAAGGCTGCGTGCAGTTCTGCTGTATAAATATTGCCCAAACTGCCTCTCGCACCCAGCGAACGCGATCAACAACGGCGAGAGCTCGGACGGGGCACTCTCTATCGACGTTACGGAGCAGACGAAGTCGTGGGCGCAGCAGGTCGAAGAGGAGGAGTTGGAGGAGTTAGAGAGGACAGACTCTTCCCCACATGAGCGACAAAAGCGCAACTCTGGAACTGGCACACCGAGACCGTTAGAGCAGTTACAACCACGCGCGGGCGACGCAGAAACTCGTTCTTTCCGCTCGCCAACGCGTACACAACACAACTGGCGCGACGCGGAAACTCGTCCTTTCCGCTCGCAAAAGCAATAACTTCCTGAATGACTGAAAATTTCATTCTGGATTTGGCACGTGTTAAGTTTGTTGTGGTTATTAAATTATTAGTGTTATTACATTCATTCATTTCATTTTCAGATTCGGAAATTAAGCGTGGCTGTTGCCGGTATTCCACATTGGTCATTTCCGAGCAACAATTTCAATTTTGCAAATGATTTGTAAAAGTTTCTCGCATGTAATGCCTTGGGAGCCGGATAAGCGCGCATACGAAAAAAAGCTACTGAATCCGAACTGGTCATATTTAGCAAAAAAGGCCTTGCATGGACAAATTTTAACTAAGGCCAAGAAACAAGCAAAATGTCCCGATTGCGAAGCGCCAAATGGTGGCGGAAAGAAAGGTCCAGGCTTACTAAGGATCTTACATGATTCCTGCACGGGTAAAAAGCCAGACGATATCATGACTGATGCGCTAAATGAGTTATTGCAGGCAACGGAAAATAATCGCGAGCTGCAGCAAATGTTAACAACCTACAATCAAGTGGAGGAGTTAAATCCCTTAACTGTTTTGGAGTTGTTTAAAAACTATACCCAAAAGCAATATACCATTACTCGGCATGACTTCAGATAACGCCAGCCCAGCAAATCTAATTGTAACACACGTTTTTTGTACCGCCTGTCTGCATACGACCTTCGGTGCTGTCCGAAGTTAAAGTCTTAGAGTAAGTGCAAAAGAATGGCTTATCGAACTTCTCATTTTCATAAAGAAACTTTGTTAGTTCACTGGATGATACCCAAATTACATCGACCAGTAACGATATTATGATGCCAAGTATGAGCTTTTGTGTTTTGTTTAACATTTTCCCTTTTACACAACACACTGTGTGGGCGTTCCCGTCCGCGTCGGCGTCGGCTCGCCGGAGTATAGCGTGGGGCGACGCGCTCGTATAGCTGTTCAACTTTTGACCTGACCGGCTTTAATGGATTTGGCACGTGGTAAGTTTATAGTAATTATTAAATTAATAGTGTTATACTTTATCACCGCTGCCAAATTGGTGCTTTTCGCACTAAATTTAGTGCTTTTCTTTATCCAAAACGCGAAAATTTTTTAGCCTTTGTTGCAGGAGTGTGAGCACTGCATTGCTACAGGCCACCTTCTTCACAAAATATTCACATGCATACCAATAGGTTTGCATTATATGTATATTTATATATAGACATTCTTTAAGTTTAATACCTATTCATTATTTTTATTAAAATGGAAAGAAATTCTGAAAAACCACTTTATTTTGGAAATTTTAAAACAAAACCGAAAAACTGATTCTATGTTTTCCCTTTTAACTGCTGCTTATACCTGGGGCATACCATTTACAGTTAATTCCACAAGTCATGTACTATAAAAGCTGGATCTACATTAGATTTATTAGAAATCGGCTGTTGTAAAACTAGCGATCACGTTATATAATTTTGTTTATTGAGTTTCAAAATGTACAAATATGTATCAACTTATACTGGGCACAGTTTACTAGCTGGGAATATTTTCTAGATTTTATTTGTATGTTTCGAACTTATTAACGAGCAACCAGTTTTAAATTGCTTTCAATGAAACTGAGATTTTGATTCTTTGATGCTTGAATTATCGTTTGTGATTTTTTAATCGCAGTCAATTGTTCTTCTCAAAGCACTTGAGACTCCCGGACTATGTATTGCAATATGCACACCGAGGGTAAAATGTTTACCATAACACAAAGGAACAAATTCGTTGCTAAGTTGCCTTTGTGCATATCGTTAGTATACAAAAAAGCCACGACTAACTGAAAAATTTTATATTGCATAAGATTAGGATTTTGGATTTTTAGTTAGTTACGGTTTTTTATATATCAGCGATGATGTGAGATACGCCCTTTCCGTACTATACTAACGATATATGTATGTATTTGTGAATATACATAAGTTTTGTAATTCTTTTGCCTGCTGCATTTAAAATTTTTCATAACTTTTTGTAAAAGTATGGAACAGTGCCCACGTGTTCTATTGCTTTTAAAACTTGGTTAATGGATAAAATTCATTGATCGCTTACACTCGAACAGTAAACAATGTGCGTGCGAAAATTAAAAACTATGTAAATGCTCTGCAACTCTTATAAAAATGTGAAACAAGAAAAATATTCATAATTATACATTTAGAAGGTGTTGTATTGTAAACATTGAAATTTACAGTGAAAGCCTCAATTGAGCATGCGTATGTGCGCTCTTAAAAAAAACGAAACATTATATACATATATAACTAATTAAAAGCTTTAAAATAAAAACTATGTATGTTTACTTTTGAATACGGCCTCATCGAGTGCGCTATAAGGACAGAGATATAAATACTTGAAAGAAATATATATCTCGAATTAAATCGGTTTTTTTTGTTAATGCGGTTCTTGCGTGGGTATCAAAAAGGTAATAATTTAAAAATTCACAGCTCCAACTTAGAAAATTAGAACCAATTTCGCCATTTCTATACATTTTGAACGTATGACTTTGATCACCTGTTAAAGGATCAGAGATGGTCGGTTCCGTGTTACCAGATCGACCCAGGGCTCTTGGGTAAGAACCATCACCTTTTTTTTTANTATTTGGTGTTTGAGAATGCTGAACTCTGAAACGCCATTGACATTTGAGATGTGGGATTGCGTAGGGAGTAAGAAGTGGAATAGGTGGGTTTTGTGAAGTGGAATACAGAGTAGGTAGGAAGTTTACTGCGAGGTGGTGCTATTTTCGTTGTAGGGCGGAAGTAGGACCAATTTTGCAATTGGCCTTCTGATTTCTCCCTTAGCTGTTTCGATGTCGACTACTCTTACTCGGTTGTCGGAACCTGGATGTAGCTTGACTATTCTACCCAATCTCCATTCGTTTGGTGGCAGGTTTTCCTCTTTAATGACGACAAGGTCTCCTAGCTTTAAGTTGGTTTGTGGATGTTTCCACTTGATGCGTTTCTGCATCTCGGTGAGGTATTCCATTTTCCATCTCCTACAGAATGTCTGGTGTAGGGCCTTCAGTTTCTGCCATCGATTTACGATTGAGGCTGGACTTTCATTTACATCGATTTCGGGTGGGGCAAGAAGATGCCCGCCGACCAGAAAATGACCGGGGGTAAGCGGCTCCAGGTCAGACGGTTCGTTTGAAGAGGGGCTTAGTGGTCGTGAGTTGAGACAAGACTCAATACGGCATAAGAGTGTGGTGAACTCTTCAAAAGTATATTTGTGGTCGGACGCGACCTTTTTAAAGTGGGTTTTGAAACTTTTCACCCCAGCTTCCCACAAACCGCCCATGTGAGGGGCCGCAGCGGGTATGAAATGCCACTCTAAGGCTTGATGGCTGTACTTAGTGAGGGTGCTATTGCGTGCCTCAGCTAAAAATGCTTTGAATTCCGATCGTAAAGATCGTGAGGCTCCGACAAAGTTAGTACCATTGTCGGAGTAAACGTTTTTTGGACATCCTCGTCTAGCAACGAATCTTGCGAAAGCGGCTAGAAAGGACGCGGTGCTAAGGTCGCTGGTAGCTTCAAGGTGAATGGCTTTCGTCGAGAAACAGACGAAGAGACAGACGTAGCCTTTTGACATGCGACATCCTCTGCCCCGGTAGGACTTGATGTCGAACGGGCCCGCGAAATCCACCCCCGTGTTTGTGAATGCACGGGAAAAGGTTGTGCGTTCTTTGGGAAGGATTCCCATAAGTTGAGTTTGCGACCGTTTCTTGTGGATCGTGCAGACCTTGCAGTTATGTATGACGGACCGTATCAAGTTTTTCACTCTGGGAATCCAATACTGCGATCGGATAAGTCGCAGCATCAGCTGGTTTTCTCCGTGCACGGAAATTTTATGGATAAACTGGACCAAGAGACGGGACATCCTACAACCATACGGAAGAATGATAGGATGACGTTCATTGTAGGACAGATCGCTAGATGCGCTCAGACGACCACCAGCCCTCAGAATCTCATCTTTGTCGATGAACGGGTTAAGAGGCAGGATTTCACTTTTTCCGTCGATGGATTTTCCAGATTTTAACCTTGTATATTCTTCGCTGTAATATTGTTTTTGACAAATTGTTATTAAGCGTTGGGTCGTTGTTTTAATTTCGTTGGCCGAAATTGAACGACACTCCGCTTTAAAGGAAGATTTCGTTTTGGGATTGATTCTTTGATAGAATCTCATAATATAAGATATAACTCTCAAAGCCCGTGATAAATCAGAAAATCGATCGAGAATGTCGTGAAAGTCTTTTACTTTTGTTGTTGCATGAACATGCACCCTTTTTTCTTCAATGGTTGTGTCAAAGTCCGATTCTTGTGCTGGCCATCTCGAATAGTCTTCTTGTAACCAAGAAGGACCCTGCCACCACAAGGAGTTGTTGACTAGATCACTCGCCGAAAGTCCTCTACTCGCCAGATCTGCTGGGTTTGATGCCGAATCCACATGACGCCAGTTTTCGGTTCCCACCTTGTCTACAATTTTTGTTATTCGGTGAGCAACGAAAGTTGACCACGAACACGGTGGTTTCCGGATCCATGCGAGGACTATTGTCGAATCTGTCCAGAGATTTATTTTCAAATGTCCAAGACTCAGATTTTCGACGACCGCTTCTACGGTTTCCGAAAGCAAAACTGCGCCGCAAAGTTCTAAACGGGGTAACGATACTGTTTTGACGGGCGCTACCTTTGTTTTTGCCATTAGAAGGCTGACCACAACTTTTTCCGCAGTCTTAACTCTCAAGAAAACAGTCGCCGCGTATGCTTTCTCCGAAGCGTCGCTGAATCCATGTATTTCGGCGTCATCTGTTTGCGTAAAGTGAACCCATCTTGGTATGCGAATGGTATTAATGTCCATGTAGTCGTGCATAAATGCCTGCCAACGGTCTAATGTGGTCGGAGACACGGTATCGTCCCAACCAGTTCCCTCCAACCAAATATTTTGCATAATGATCTTGGCGACAATTACCACTGGAGCGAGCCAACCGAGCGGGTCAAACAGTTTGGCGATAGCTGAAAGTATCGCTCTTTTAGTGATGACGTCACGATTTTCTATTGGTTTTGCTGTGAAATAGAAGTAGTCAGATTTGGCATTCCATCTGATGCCAAGTGCTTTTACCGTACTAGACTCTTCAAACTCTAGAAAATCGTCGGTGAGTAAATGAGATTTCGGTATACCTTCAAGTATTTTACTGGAGTTCGAAGTCCACTTTCTTAACGGGAACCCTGCTGAATCCAGTACCTGTAGTATTTCTTCTCGAGCTTTAATCGCTGCTCCGATGCTGTGTCCTCCAGCAAGTACGTCGTCCACGTACATACACTTTCGCAAAATTTCGGATGCGATTGGAAACGAGCTCTCGACCTCATCAGCTAGTTCATGCAATGTCCTTATCGCGAGATAAGGAGCACAGTTGATGCCAAAAGTCACCGTTTTTAATTCGTATAAGCTAATTGGTTCTCTTGGGCAGGTGCGAAAAACTATGCGCTGATATTTCGTTTGATTCTCATTTACAAATATTTGCCGATACATTTTCTCTATATCGCTGTTGAAGACGTATTGGAACAGTCTCCAACGGAGTATGAGGATCGTTAAATCGGCCTGAAGTACAGGACCTGGAAGGAGGACATCATTCAAACTCATGCCATTAGCGGTTGGGCATGATGCGTTGAATACAACCCTGACCTTTGTAGTGGTACTTTCTTCCTTTAAAACGGCGTGGTGCGGTAAAAAATAGCAGTCCGTTGAATCTGGTGAAATGTTTTTGTTAATTTTTGACATATGTGCTAGTGTCTCGTATTCAGATACAACCCGGTTGTACTCTGTTTGAAGGACAGGCTTTTTCGCTAGTCGCGTCTCGTTCCGGTAGAACTGAGAGCATGCACTTTTCATCGAAGGTCCTAAGCACACATTTTTCGGAAAATCCCGTTTAAAAGGTAGAGACACAATGTATTTTCCATCGGTATTTCGTGTTGTAGTTGCTTTGAAGAGCTCTTCGCAGTATTTATCATCTTCGTTGATGCCTTTTTTCTTTGGGACATCCTCCAGCTCCCAAAATGCAGCTAGCTGCTTGTCCAACGTGACTTCGTTAAAATACGATACGATATTGTTAGTTGGACTGACTGAATCCGCGCGACCAGTCAGTATCCAACCGAACACGGTCTCTTGCGCGAGAAGCGTATTTAATACGTTCTTCCTCATTCCGCTTAAAATTATTTGCGGGTAAATATCTCCTCCTAAGACCAGGTCAACTGGCTCATTGACGAAGAATCTTTTGTCCGCCAAGACCAAGTCTGGGAACGATTGCCGCGTCATTGCGCTTATCTGACAAGTCGGAAGATCCCCGGTTAATTGTGGTAAAACCAGCACAATTGCTTCTATATTAATTAACGGGTCTGTGGGTGACCGAAGTTGAATAGCACACGCTTCTTTTACCTGCGCAGATACAGAGTTATTGATGCCCGAAACTTGGGCATGCAAGCGTTTTGATGGCAGGTTGATTCTCCGTTTGAGTCTCTCAGTAATGAACGAGCACTCAGAACCAGAATCTATAAGCGCTCTAGCCGAAAAATGTATACCATTATAGTGTATGTTTACGCGTGCTGTTCCTAACAAAACTCCTTTACTTGTATTTGCGTAACAAGAATTTACATTTGTAACCGATTTGATGTTTCCTTTTTCAGATTCGCGTCTTGATTGAGCCTGGTTTGGAGTAGATTCCACGCTACCCGATGGATCAGTTGTCGCTTTTGGCTGAATTGGCATATGGAGCAACTTGTGATGTCTCGAATGACAAGTGCTGCAGTTAAATGAGCTGGTACATCTTGAGACTGTGTGCCCAGCAGATAAACAATTCAAGCAACTGCGAATGCTCTTCACGTAATCTACTCGCTCCGTCGGCTTTAGACGCAAAAATCTGTCGCACTTTGATAGCTTGTGTACATTGCTGTTGCACATTTTACATGTTGCCTTTGCTACACTGGCTTGAAAGGCGCCAAGCTTTTTTGCAGGCGTCTCTGCAGAATTCCGAGAGCTTGGTGGTTTAGGTTTCGAAACTATATCTCCCCTAAGACCTGTCACGGTTTCCAGTGTTTGAAACCGATTGGATAGGAATTTATCCATATCTACCCATTTGGAAATCTCAGTTTTATTTTCTATGGTTTGCTCCCATAGTGCCAGTGTCGTTTCTGGCAGTTTTGTCGAACACAAATATGTGAATATTGCATCCCAATTTGAAACATCAATCTGATGACACTGAAGCGACGAGATGCAATTATTTATGTCGCGTTGCAGTTTCTTGATGGAGCTACCGCATTCACTCTCAACTGCGTTTAAATTAAATAATACCTTTAATTGGGCATTGACCAGGATACGTTTATTTTCGTACCTGTCACAAAGATTTTTCCAGGCCGCACCAAAGCCATCGTTGGTTAATGGGGATCTCTGCACTATTTCCTTGGCCTCCCCCTGAGTTTTTTGCCGGAGGTGATACAGCTTCTCAACTGGGGTAAGGCGCTTATTTAGAATGTATATAGCCGTAAACATATCCCTAAACGATGGCCACGAAAGATAATCTCCTTTAAAAATGTCTGTGTCGCAAGGAGGGAGATGAATATTAAGCTCGCGACCTGACTTGTATTCGCTTTCCTTTTCAGTCTTTGCGAGTTGCTCTGAAAGATCAGCCATTGCTGCTTGGCACCGCAAAAAACTGAAGTAGGTGCTTTTATACTTCTTTTTAATTGCTGCCAGGTCTTTGGTTTCGAGCTCTTTTGATGCGCAAAGTTCATCATAAGACCCTTTTACCTTTTCCCACAGAGCCTTTAATTCATCCTTTTGGAAAGTTAAGGAGTGCTTTGTGTGCTCTGATGGCTGCATAGAGTTGTAGTCAGATTCGAATTCTGTTACTGAATCTGCCTGACGAATAAAGGTGTCCATTTTTGACCAAAGGCAACTGAGGTGGACGCAAGACAAAAGATTTCTTTGTGTGAATCGCCGCTTCTTAGAAAAAGATTGCCACTAAAAACGCTTCGCCCGAAATAAGTCTAATTCTTATAAGAACAACAAAAGATAACTTGTGTATTTAAATAACGATTTATTTATTTTCCAGCCAAATAAGACTGTCGAATACGTAATTACGTATGTGTATGTGCGTATATGCAAAAAATGTGCAAGTCACTCGCCACCCAACTTATCAAATATGTGATATACGTGTGTAAATAATTGATATTCAAAATATGCAGTTTATTTTAAAAATTTCTTATGAAGAAATTGTGTTTGTTTAAGCGCGGCTGTGATTTTATGCAACCAACAAATAAATGGGGGAAACAACCCAGTGAAGTGATCAGCAATATGTACAAGCGCGCCACTAATAATAGACAAGTGCAATGTGAAAAGAAACCAAAGGAGTTTCGCAAAATCTACTTGAAGTTACGCGATTAATAAAATGCAAATAAAAGTGAAAGCCAGTAAAATGAGAAAAAACTAAATTCTGTGCTTTGCAAGAAAGGAATAAATTTTATCAATCTTGTGCTTCGGTAAATGCGACTGGTATTTTTACACAAACAACACCGTATCACGAATCAAAATGGACGTTCGCGAAATTCGTTAATGTTAGCCGGTACCCCACTAAAACGTGAAAAGTGTTCTAATTTTTATTTAAAAAAAATAATAAGCACTGAGTGTTTTCTCCCCTTTTTTGCTTTACACAATAATCACGCGCGTTTTTTTCCAAAATATGTATATCACCACAGTTTTTTATTTATTTTTGACGATTTGTACACACACAAGTGCAATGAAATTAAACCACGTACCTTAATGTGTTGTTATATGCCGTGTAGTGCGATATGCTGCTTTATTAAAAAATGTGTTGCTGACACTAGTGGTGCTGTGATGCAAACGTGATGCTGTGATGCAAACCAAAACGTTGATTTGATGAACAGCCGGTTGAGCGATGAACCAAAAAACGCTGCTTGTGTAGCAAACCAAAGAAAAAACGCTTGATGTGGCTCTTGTGGCACGTTGGTTGTGGCAGTTGCTGTGATGCTATGTGGACGAACGTGATGCTGGTGGCGATCGGTTGAGGCAGTTGAAAAAACTCAGATGAGATGCTGTGTGGACTGTATAATGTGGTTACTTTTTAGGCTCGAAGACCAATATTTACGCAGGTGGCGTCGCACGAAGATGGAGCGCACCAGCGTAAAGTTAATGTAACGAAAAATAAGAGTAAATAAAAGACACAGTGGTTTTAGTACAGTGAAATCAAATTCGTTTTATTTGTAGTTATCTGTGCTTTTAAATATTTTCATACACAAAAATTGGCTTACCAAACGAGGTGTGACAGCTGCGGTATCTCCTTTCAGACGGTCTTCTAAGAAGTGAAAAAGTGCCAACAAACGAAAAGGGATGTAGCCCACCGCACAGTAACTTTCGTTAAGTATAAAATCTTTTATAGCGCAACATACAAATATTAGCGGAGACTAAAAAAAAAAAATACAAAATTTGAGACTAAATTTAAGTCATATTACTTGGTGAATTTATATAAAATGTATTTAATAATCGTATAAGGAAAAATACGTAAAAAAAGAAAAGATAAGCGATATAAATAGAATTAATGAAATAAATTACAGATGATGATTAAAACATTGATTTAGATGGCCAGTTTAAACCTAATTTTGAGAAAAATAATTATAAATAACTTGTCTGTAGTTGCTTTGGTTCATANTTTAGATGGCCAGTTTAAACCTAATTTTGAGAAAAATTATTATAAATAACTTGTCTGTAGTTGATTTGGTTCATAATGTTCTTCGTAGCAGCCGGCATGGAGTTCCAAATACGTATTGCATTGACGAAGAACAGCCTTGTTGAACTCACATAATTAAAGTCTGGCACAACCAAATTACACGAGCGTGCAGATTTGCAAAAAACAAGTTTATTGTATAAGTAAGTGGGTGTCTTTGTTGATATCAGACGATATAAGAATATGCAGCTTCTAGCTTTTAGGTAGTCAACTATGTTACAGCCTAACAGCCGAGTTCTCCAAGCAGAGATGTGATCATATCTACGCAAACCATAAACGTAGCGCGTAACGTGATTGAAGACAACATCAATTTTGTGGGCAGAACGTGAGTCTAACTTATTATAAACTAATTCAGAATAGGTTATAATTGGTAAGATTAGCTGCACGGCAAGTTTTCTTCTAATGTTAACGGGCGTAAACTTTGCAGATTGCGCAAAACACAATAAACCTTACCTACCACAGAGTTCTTATGATCAGTACATGTCATATTCGAGTTTATAATAAAGCCAAGATTTTTAATTATATTAACGGTTTTCAAAGTAGTGTTACCAATGCAAAGTGGAGGAATTTTGTCACTAGGGAATTGTTTTTTTGAGATTGGCAACACATACGATTTATCAGCATTCAAACAGAGTCCATTGGCAATCGTCCAGCACAAAATGTTTGCAAGATCACTATTAACTTTACGAGAAAGATCACATCGATTACTAAAACTACCAGACAAATATAACTGAATGTCATCAGCATATGCATGCATACTTACAAATTTACAAACAAGAAACACATCATTAATAAAAAGACTAAATAGCAAGGGTCCAAGAATGGAACCCTGTGGAACACCAACACTTATATCCCTTGACTCCGATACTTCATGTCCAGTGCTTACATATTGAGATCTGCCAGCCAGATAACTTTTCATTATCGATAAAGAACTATTACTGAAGCCAAAATATTCTTTTAGTTTAAAACATAGCAAAGTGTGGTCAACCGAGTCAAATGCTTTGGAGAAGTCAAGTAGACAGAGCAGCGTTAATTGGCTTTTCTCATAGGGAATACGAATGTCGTCAAGTATTTTTAATAGCGCAGTTGAACAACTATGCTTAGCTCTAAAACCCGACAGGTAAGGCGAAAGTAAATTACTTCGAATTACATGAGAATTAGTTTGTTCAGCTAATATGCTTTCAAAGACCTTAGACAGGGCAGGTAATATACTTATCGGCCTGAAATCACTAGAAGAGTTAGGAAATTTATTTTTTGGGACAACACACACAATCAGGGAAACAAGACGTCGTTATACAATGATTTAAAACATGTGTAATAGCACTTAAAACAAGAGGTAGTATTGTTTTAATAAATTTGATCGGAATTCCGTCTACACCAATTGCATTGGACTTAATCCTAAAAATACTTCGCTTTACATCTCCGTCAGTAACAGCTGAGAAATCAAAGGGTTTCCCTGAATAACACGCAGAGCCACAGGACACAAAATTAAGACTTGCACCATACACTGGACTTTTAATAAAGGCATTATCAAGGTAATTTGCGCCAAGGTTACAATTTGGTTCCCCTTTGCCATACACACGCAAGCTTTTAAGATTGCACCATAAAGTCTTAGGTGGAAGTTCAGGATTAAGTTTTGACTTAAAAAAAAATTTTTTTTCTATTCTTATCACCCTAGTGGCCATGTTTCTGGCTGATTTGTAATTTTCCCAGTTTGCATCTGTTCTATTCCGCTTCCAAAGGCGGTAAGTTTTATTGCGGGCTTTAATAGCAGCCAGAACTTTGCTATTATACCATGGACATGACTTGGACCTACTTTTGCACAAACGAATAGGAACAAATTCATTGTATGCATCTAGTATCTTTTTATTTAAAGATTCAAGTTTCTCATTCACAGTAGCATAACACCAACATTCATTCCAACTAACACAAGACAAAGCAGAAAGTAGTTTGCAATTGTCAATAAATCTATAGTCCCTAAATGTAAAAGTGATATCTGTCCTGGAGCGGTCAAGTTTAAGGTCAAAGGTACAAAAAATTAAATCATGGTCAGATAAGAACGATATTTGGTCAAATTTTAGTATAAAGGCAGTGTCAGAGATAATAAAATAGTGAAGTAAGCTAGGGCAACAGTTTTTAGCATATCTTGTCGGTACACACATATTGACAACAGAAAGACCAGCACTAGCTACATCATCTAACAGACCAACACTATACGAATCACGAACAAGAAGATTAACATTGAAGTCACCACACACAATTATATTATCATAGTCAACAACATAAGACGATACGTTGGCAAAGAATGAATTAACACTTAAGGTTTTATGGGGATTAAAAACATTAGCTAATAATACTTTGGAAGTAAAATTATATAACTCAACCAGTAGATATTCAGTACCAGGACAGTCTGATTTTAGAATAGGCCTCATATTGATGTGATTTTTACAATAAATCGCTACACCTCCTCCCTTTTTGTTTGTCCTGTCGTTTCTTATGAGTTTGTAATTATTTATATTAAAATGCATGTCATCAAGATCCTCTGAAGACCAGGTTTCAGTAACACAGATAACATCCACTTTGGAAAACACAAACACGTATCTAATAAAGTAAATTTTTTCGGCATTTAAGCTTCTGGCATTAAAATGAACAACGTTGAAGCCACTAGTCTGATCACACACAACAGCAGAGCTGTTATTGCCAATGGCAGGTATATTGCTGTTACATGACACTGTTGAATACATGAACCAGAGCAACTACGTTAAAATAAGAAAATTTTAATAAAAAAAACAGATTTAAATGGACCACCTTTACATAAGAGAGCTTAAGAGGGAGAATATAGATTAGGTTAAGACAATACCACAAAGCTTTAAACATAACTAACATTATCATTTTGGCAAATAAGCAAATCATCCGGAGTAGAAATTTTTACAGCAGCAGAATCTTTGCTTACTCTAACATAAACTGCACCTCTCAAAGTAAATGTAGATGTCAATTTATCTGCTCGCCTTAATTTCACAGCTTCTTGTAAAAGTTTTCTGTTTTCCACTGATAGGCTTTCGAATATTTTAAATTGACCCTCAGCCCAACCACATTAAGAGATATCACAAATTTCGTTCTCTTGCGATGTTCACTGAAGGCTCGAAGCGTAATAACAACGTTGCTTACTTTATGCTGCGAACGCCCTATTCGAAAAGTTGGTTGTAATTCCTCCGAGAAGATCAGTCTTTGTCTCTAGATTTTCTAAAGACACTTCTTCGGATGATATAAAGTCCTACATATCGCGATATTTCATCTTTTAAAATTAATGTAGCTTCCGAAGATTTTGATTAACTGCTAAATAACTCATTTTGGCCGACCGGGGCGTTTACTCGCGAGTTTGAGTATAAACTTTATAAAAGTAGCTAAAATTTCTCACCTTAATTCTGATTCAAAAAACTAACTCGCAAGTCTAATTTAAGTATCTACTATCAAAACGTTAGAGGTTTGAATATCAAATTAACTGACTTATACCAGTATATACACAGATAGTTTCTTTACTTGAGTCCGTAAATGCAATGCTTACGCCTTCCGACTCTATAATTGTTTTGGGTGATTTTAATCTGCCACACATTTCATGGAACATTATTGACACCGATGTTGTACCAGTTTCATCTAGAGATAGTTACAATGTATTTCTGGAGGAAATGGCTGAACTTTGCCTAAAACAAATAAATATATGTCCAAATAAGTTTGGAAAGGTCTTGGATCTCGTTTACGTTGAGGATGTTCCGAAGTCCTCTATTAATCGGTGTGATCCCTTAGTTTTGCGAGAGGATGCATACCATCCCGCTCTTGAGTTAAGCTACGAAATCATAAATGCAATACATAATAATAAGTTGTATAGTTCAAGTACTAGATATGTTTTCGCGAAAGCTAATTTCAGAAAAATTAACAAAGAACTTTCAAAAATATCTTGGCCAATATATAGAGATGACGTCGAGCGTTGCGTTGAACACTTTAATGATACTGTTTTCAATTTGTTTCGAAAGTATGTACCGAAACGTAATATTGTTCATGAAGAACCAACTCAATTATAGTTCACTAAAGATCTTAAAAAAGTGAAAAATAAAAAGTCGCATTCTTTTAAACTGTATAAAAGAACGGGCTTACACAGTGATTACATAAAGTACTCGGTTTTGAGGCATAGCTACTTTGCATTAAATAAGAAATATTATAAGTCATATTTATGTCAAATTAAAAAGAATTTAATAAACAAACATAAATCATTTTATGGTTTCGTAAATTCAAAGCGTAAAGCACATGGATTTCCGTCCGCTATGCACTATCGCAATACTGCGTCTAGCGGCAGCCGATCATTGCCAACATGTTTGCTCTGCTCTTTGGGTCAATTATTCGGTAGACTCCTCTACGAGTGGAGACTATCCGTATGAACTTTGTACGATTAACTCAGCTTTTATTCCAGCAATTTCCTCCGATGAAGTTTTACACTATTTAAAAACCTTAAAAGCGTCATTCAGGCCTGGACCTGATCACATTCCGACCTGTTTCCTTAAAAACTGCGCTGAGAATATCTGTGAGCCTTTAACAACTCTATTCAACTTGTCACTAAAACATGGCGTTTTTCCGTCAGCTTGGAAGGAATTTTTCATAACACCACTTCACAAAAACGGCAGCAGGTCTTCTATAGAAAACTATCGAGGCATAGCCAAACTCTTCGCTATCCCCAAATTATTCGAAGCAATTATTGTTAACCAGCTGACATATTCTATATCTTCTTCAATTACACAATCTCAACACGGGTTTTCTAAAGGAAAATCTACTATGACTAATTTATTGGAGTTTACAACTCATGTCTCAAACGGTTTTAGAGAAAATGCTCATACCGACGTAATNGAGTTTACAACTCATGTCTCAAACGGTTTTAGAGAAAATGCTCATACCAACGAAATATACACCGTTTTCAGTAAAGCTTTTGACAAAGTACATATGTCACTCGTTACTCATCCGTAAACTCGACCTAATCGGGTTTCAGCCC
>NW_016157858.1:168747-175794 GCF_001687245.7 Rhagoletis zephyria | reverse complement strand
TTCGCCCATTTTCAATACCAACCTACCTTGGATTAAGGGAAACCTACATACCAAATTTCGTTGAGATATCTCAATTTTTGCTCGAGTTATCGTGTACACGGACAGACGGACAGACGGACGGACAGACAGACATGGCTTAATCGATTTCTTTTTTCATCCTGATCATTTATGAATACATTTGTATATATCTATCTCGATTCGTTTTGGCTGTTACAAACAACCGTTATGTGAACAAAATGAATATACCCTTATGCACAAGTGCGCTCGGGTATAAAAACACGAAGTGTAGCCTCACGTAAGAGGTTACTTATACACATATCGCATACGATCTTCAAAAGTGGCGCAACTCAAAATTTGGAATTTTTGAAATTATGCACTAAAAATGTACACTGGTGCTGGAGCAAATTTTTATTATAAATTGTTAAAAAAGCACCTAAGGTAAAGTCTTCCTTGCCCATATGATTAGCATGTGCTAAGGAATAGTTTTTCGCATTTGCATATATTCAAAACCAACGATCATAGAGTGTGTTCTAAGAAACTCATTATTTTTACAGTAATGTAACATATTTCTCAAATCTTTCTTCACGTATTTAAAATAAATATATTTCTTTAGAAAACAACAGTAACATTCTATCCGGTTTAAAAGAAATGTGTAATGCAGCATTTTTGCTGCATTTAAAATGCAACATTTAGCACTTTCGAACATATTTTTTCGAAGAGCGTTTATGCTATCGCATTTAGCAAATGTACATTTACGCGAGTTCGAAATCGTATGCTTTTGACAAACAGCCGTGTTCCAGTCGCTTATTCAGATCCGTATCTATTACGATCAAGTCCCACAGAGAAGATAATGTGCAAAAAACCCTACTGAAAAGGGAAAAATAAATTTTAAACAAAATATTCAATACAAAAACTTGAATTTTTTTATCCATAACCGAAAATGTGTGTGTGTATTTATTCATTTGTCGGTGCTGTCAATTGAAATTTCCTCAATTAAATAGGAAAAAAACAAACAAAGTTGATCACAAATTGAACCAGATTTCTATCAGTATAACATCGGTGTTGAATTTGCGCAGCTTTTCTTTTTCCAAATAATGTTAAATAATAAATGAAATCTCGATTGGCGATCACTGAAACGCAGCTAGCAACTGTATACGCGAAAAAGCAATGTTGCCACTTTTTCTCATTAAACCATGTTCGAATCGTGGAAGTTTTTGAAGATCACAGGGTTGCTTTTAGCATTTAGACTCTTAATGCAGAAATGGAGTTGGTGTATGTCAATGGTTGACTGATTTTTGATGNGTGCGCTAAATATGCTTCTACGCGTAAGCAAAATCTGCCCATTAAATATTCACATTTTCGTCTCAACACAATGCCGTTTCCCATACAAACTGTATGTGCATACCCGGGTATGCTGCTGTTGACGTACGTATAATTTTTCTGCTGTTGATATAAAGGTTAACCCTTTGAAAGTTACACGAGAGGGTGCGCCGAGGCAATTTAGCCGCAAGGTGTATGTCAAAGGTTGACTGATTTTTTTTTTAAATTTATGCCGAAAAAATCGTTCAAATAGAACATTTGAATAATTTGTGTTTATACTAAAACATATTATAAGCATTTACTTTTTTAAACTTTTATGCGTCATCATCAACAGTACATTCTACACATTGAGAAATATGCTTGCAATGTTTTCTGCAAACATTTTGTTACAATTAATACAACAAATTTTTGTTTTATTATTCCTAGTACATATTCCTGGTTTCAATTTATATTGCGTAGCTGGTTCGCTTCTATACAAGTTTAAAAAGACCTCCTTTTTTGTTATTGTTGTTTCCGAGATAACAAGAAATGACACTGAAGATGGCACAACGCCGAAACCGGTTTGTCTCCAAACCAAATTTGACAAGGGATGACGGAAATTCTTAATTTAAAAATTTCCTTTTTTCTCTAATTTTTTTATTGGGAAAAATTGAAAAAGCAACAGAGTCTAAGCGGTAGAAGTTATAGCAGCTATTTGTGAGATCACCACATCTCCTCAGCAGACTTCTCTTTTCTAGACTTCAGCAGGGATCGAACCTGCGTGATCGATGTTCAAAGTCAGAAGCGTTAACCACTGAGCTATGTACATCCCGTAAACTCTTGTTGCTAATTCATTTTCCTTATTCAACCAACAACTACTATAACTTCTACCGCTTAGACTTTTGTTGCTTTTTAAATTTTTCCTAATAAAAAAAAATCGTGGTACAAAGCTCAATAAAACAAGTAAGAAAGTCTAAGTTCGGGCGGAGCCGAACATTAAATACCCGGCGCAAGTATTAAATATATGTTTTTTCACCCTTCCGAAACCTTCCGCTAGATGGTAAGCCGAGGTGTATCAATTTTGAGTAAATTAGCGTCCTTCAATTTCGAAATATTGAAGTTTCAAGCATTTCTTAAATTTACCGTTATATGAGAATCGGCCGTTATTTTAGTCCGATTTCAATAATTTTAAACGTTTTGCTTTTATGTGGAAAGCACAATAACCACACCGAGTTAGGTACAAATTGGTAGAACGGTTACCGATATACATATATATGATCATAAGCTGGCGGTGCCCCGCCTTTTTCCAAAATTTTACCATAAACGTATTTCTTGGTAAAGAATTGTTGCAAGCATCAATTTTGAATAAATTAGCTTCAATATTTACTGATTTATCGAAGATTTTGTATTTCTCTAAATTACCGTTATATGGGATGTGGGCGTGGTTATCGTCCAATTTTAAACACTTTCGGCGAGTTTGTATGCTGTACCAAGGCCAACAACTGTGCCAAGTTTGGAAGAAATTGGTGCAGCGGTTACCAAGATATACACATGTAACCATAAGTGGGCGTGGCTACGCCCATTTTCCAAAAATGTATAATATTCTTATTTTTCGTCGAAAAGTTATTGTACATATCAATCTTGAGTGAATTATCCTCAGTAGTTACTAAAATATCGCAGTTTTCGTATTTCTGGAAATTACCGTTATATGGGAAGTGGGCGTGGTTAAAGTTCGATTTCACCCATTTTCAATACCAACTTACCTTGGATTAAGGGAAACCTACATACCAAATTTCGTTGAGATATCTCAATTTTTGCTCGAGTTATCGTGTACACGGACGGACGGACAGACGGACGGACAGACAGACATGGCTTAATCGATTTCTTTTTTCATCCTGATCATTTATGAATACATTTGTATATATCTATCTCGATTCGTTTTGGCTGTTACAAACAACCGTTATGTGAACAAAATTAATATACACGTGTGCACAAGTGCGCTCGGGTATAAATATTAAAAATAAAATGTTAATAAGCCACAATAACATTGACGAATATCATAATAGTTACAATGTGTACGCAAAGCATTATTTTAAAATTACACATGACAAAGTACTTACAAAAATACAAAATACTAAACAAATTTTGAGAGTTACTTTAAAATTTTTTTTGGTACACGAAAGGGCGCGACACGGCAGTTCAGCAGCATATATAAGACACCAACTTTCAAATACAAATATCAACTGAACGATATAACGCAGCAAGTAACAGCTAACTGTGAACCATGCTGCATCTCAAAAATTATAAAGTCACTAAGTGGCAGTGGTATTTGAAAACCACACATTACAATTTTTGCGGCTAATTTGTCGCGGCGCGCCCTCTGAAGGGTTAATATTGCTGTCGTGCATTTAGCTCGCTGGTTCCAAATATTCTAATATTTTTTTAATATTAGTTATAGTTTGCGAATTTTCGCAAATTTAGGAACAATTTCGGTAGCTCTAATAGAAAAGCCATTATTTTCCATCATCGTGGAAAAATTTTGTTTATGTAAATGAGTCTGGAAACACTGAACAGCCAAAACTTCTAGGAACACTAATTAGTTTACTTATGTTTATGGATACAATACAAAAATTGCAAATATAGGAAAATGACAAACAAAGATTGCTAAACCTTTTTTTTTATTTCAAATAATTTGTTTATGGAATTATAGTCGACATCTCTACCTACTCGGCTACGGCAGTCAAAAACTTTTTTGCTTTTAAATTCATATTTTTCATATGTGACAATGAAATCAGTTCCACTCATGTTGAAATCAGTTCCACTAATGTGGAAATCGTAGAGCTTTTTGTTTTATAAATATTGACACAAAATGCGAAGGAAGCCTTTACTTGATAAAAATCTTGATAGAATTTCTTTACAAAAAATTTATCAAGAAAACCCAGAATTGGGCGGTAAGTCTCGCCTTCAATTTGGTAATTATTACGTACCGATCGAATTACATTTACCAAAGTTATATCGAAAAACTTAAGTGGATCTTCAGTTTTTTTCTAAAAAAAATTATCTTCAATTGTATAAATAACCTTTAAATAAAAGAACCGTCCAATTGGAGAGTCCTCAAAATGATTTCCTGGGATATGTTAAAGACTATTGCATTTACCTACAGTCATTTTTTTCACATAATGAAATTAGCTAAAATATTTATGTATATCTAAGCTCTTATTGCACGCCCCCTACTTTCATACAACGGCAAATTTAGAAACCGCGAAAAAGGTGCTTCTTCGATGACTAATGCAACCATTCCGCACCAATAATCAAGACTGCATAAATGGACTTAAAAAGGCGTTTCTCATCCTAATTGCATTATGATAATGTATGTAAATACTTATATGCTTGAAACTACTATTAACTTATCAAACGATTCCTAATCTTTGACAATACATGTTTGACTTCATTCACCACGATCTTGAAAACTTACCAAATCGGTGTGACCAAGTCCATGGTCCTTTTTATATTATATAAACATCCGAAAACATTAAAACGTTTGAAATAAATCTCGTCTCTTTTTTTTTTGTATTTTTCACCTGTTTGTTGGAGTAATGAGGCATTGAAAATTCATAATGGAAATTTATAGTTTTTGTAAGTTTTATCTTAATATATTAAAAACTTGTAGACTTATTGAAAAATGATAAATGAACGTGAGTTACTAAATTTAATAACCCTTAATTTGATATATCGTCCTGTTTATAACAATTAACGCATTCCATAGATATTACAAATCAAAGTTTCATTTTCCAAATTCATACACTTTGATTCAATTGCGCGGGCTACAGATAAGTTGTAAATTAATCTTTCGTGGCCAATAACAATTGGCTTAGACCTAAGACATCGTAATATTAGCTTCGTTCCCCACGCTTTCCGGGCTGCTACCGGTAACTAGAGCGTAAAAATAAGTTACTCTCTCACAAGTGTCAAAAATGTGCTAACACGTGCCAAAAGTGCCCAGAGCGTGAGGAACGCAAAAAACCACATTTCGTGCCCGTAATCAACATATCAGCTCTAAACAATGATTTTACGTGTATTTATCTTTTATGGCTAATAAAATTACCAAATAACTACATTTTCTGAAAATTCTGTGAATATTTTTCACTTTAGTTTTTATAAAATTTGCTTTCGGATTTAACCAACAACCGCTGTTATTTCAAATTGCCCTTTTGCACATTTGTGCCCGGAAAAAAAGTCCGGGCTATTTCGTCCACAAAGAAGAAGACATTTACGACCCGAAAGTGGAACGTATTCGTTCTCTATTACCCATTTTTCTAGCGTGAGGAACACTTTCTGGGCTGTTTTGGGCACCCGCGGGTACCCACGGGCTCGTGTGGTACAAACCTATTACTATTACAGTACGATAAAATAACTTCAAAGCTGTGAACTTGTGTTTGTTTGTGCTCTCATTTAATAACTTATTTTGCAAGAGTTTTAACATTGATTAAATGAAAAGTATCAAGAAACGTTTGGTGCACTATTTAAAGTTAAGTTAAATATCAAAATTTCTAGTGAATTTGATCAATTTAATTTAACATTATTAATTGTGTTTGCCTAGTCTTTTCTTTCATATAATTATATTGTTGTTGCGATTTGATTCTGTTTATCCATAATTACAATTGTGTTTGTTTGTGCACATTTATTTTGCTCTGTTTTTCTTTCTGCTATTTCACCCTTGTCACAGCTGTTTGCTTTGTGTTTATTAAGTGTCAAAATACAGTGTATTTAACACTGTTCGCTACATAGAATTGAAGCTAATATTTATCAGCTGAATGTTTTCTTTTGATACATCGCTTTTAAAACTGTTTACCTTTTTGCTTCTAATCTATACTAATTATATAAAGAGAAGTCCCTTTTTTTTGTAACAGGTAATCTCGCGAACGGCTGGTCAGATTTTCATGAAATTTTGTATACAAATAGCTTTTGGTAACCGCCATGTTTTAGGCTAAAAATATTTTACTTTTTTCGGGTAGGTGGACCAGGAACCGGTCTATTCGAAAAAATCTTATTATAGTCCGATTTGCTTCAAATTTAGTACGTAAGTAGCTTTTTAGCATATATTAGCATATAGGACCCATTTTTTCCGGGAAGTGGTCCAGGGACCGATCTATTCGAAAAAATCGAATTTACGGTCCGATTTGCTTAAAATTCGGTGCGCAGATAGCTTTTTAGCATGTATTAGCATATGTGATCACTTTTTTCCGAGAAGTGGACCAGGGACCGATCTATTCCAAAAAATCGCATTTATGGCCCGATTTGCTTAAAATTCGGTACGTAAGTACATATATTAGGATATATGGTCCATTTTTTCCGAGAAGTGGACTAGGGACTGATCTATTCGAAAAAATCGTTTTTACGGTTCGATTTGCTTAAAGTAGCTTTTTAGCATATATTAGCATATATGATCCATTTTGTCCGAGAAGTGGACCAGGGACCGATCTATTCCAAAAAATCGCATTTATGGCCCGATTTGCTTAAAATTCGGTACGTAAGTAGTTTTTTAGCATATATTAGGATATATGGTCCATTTTTTCCGAGAAGTGGACTAGGGACTGATCTATTCGAAAAAATCGTTTTTACGGTTCGATTTGCTTAAAGTAGCTTTTTAGCATATATTAGCATATATGATCCATTTTGTCCGAGAAGTGGACCAGGGACCGATCTGTTCGAAGAAATCGTATTTATGGTCCGATTTGCTTAAAATTC
>NW_016157858.1:145145-167997 GCF_001687245.7 Rhagoletis zephyria | reverse complement strand
GGATGTGCATTTCCAATATTATTATGCGTTCAAACTTTTAAGGTACAGAACAATGATTCGCACCCATTTTGATTTGGCACCTACTATACTGTAAAGCTTCTAGGACATTCACTATAGAACCGGGTCATTGTTGCCGCCAGGGAGTGAAGAGGAAAAAATTTATTTCGCTTTGCGAATAACCGTGCTATGAAATGCCGCACAACTGGAGAATTTCAAGAACGGATTTCCTTAGGTTATTTAAAGCGGCAAATGACCACCAAACCTTAATCTTAGCAGACAAATGTGCCAATGAAAATCGTAAACGTGAATTGTTGGTGAAAATGTTGGACCAAAAAGTTTCAATAAAATATATAAAAATTTTGGGCGGGACGAAGTTCGCCGGGTCTGCTAGTATTTTATATAAACCTAAAAACATATCCATAGATATCATTTCAAATATGTCGTGTATTTACGCCAATTGTCACGTTAAGAGCGACGCCTATGTGTCATGCTGGCTCTGCGATGAGATTGCCCATATAAAATGTGCTGGTTTGAGCGGTAGGGTGTTAAGCGCTATTAATGAGGGAAAGGGTCTTCGTTGGTCTTGTCAGAAATGCCGATCAACCGAAGTCGATTTATTTAAAATCTTTAGACAGTCCAGAAATATTTTTTCCGAAATCGGGAAGGATCTGTCGGCGCTTGTTGAAAAATTTAAGCATTACGAAAAAATGTTTAAGTCTTTTACATGCCTCGACAACCCTCCAAACTCCGAGATAAGTCGAGAAAATAAGCGTAGGCGTGTTATAAGTCCACCTAAAAAGATAGTCACTGAATCTACACAAAAAAATCCTCCATCTCAGCCCTTAGATCTTATCAATCTTTCTTCTCCATACACTCAGGCATTGGAGCCTCCGCTATCTAAAGCCATATCCACTAGGTCTAGGTCTAAAAATAATAACGACAATCAAATTGTTGATCTAACAGTTTTGCTATCGAAATCTAAAGCTGTCCTATGAAATCACTACCCAAAAGTTGGTTGTAATTCCTCCGAGAAGATCAATCTTTGTCTCTAGATTTGCTAAAGATACTTCTTCGGATGATATAAAGTCCTACATATCGCGATATTTCATCTTTTAAAATTAATGTAGCTTCCGAAGATTTTGATTAACTGCTAAATAATTCATTTTGGCCGACCGGGGCGTTTACTCGCGAGTTTGAGTATAAACTTTATAAAAGTAGCTAAAATTTCTCACCTTAATTCTGATTCAAAAAACTAACTCGCAAGTCTAATTTAAGCATTTACTATCAAAACGTTAGAGGTTTGAATATCAAATTAACTGACTTATACCAGTATATACACAGATAGTTTCTTTACTTGAGACCGTAAATGCAATGCTTACGCCTTCCGACTCTTATAATTGTTTTGGGTGATTTTAATCTGCCACACATTTCATGGAACATTATTGACACCGATGTTGTACCAGTTTCATCTAGAGATAGTTACAATGTATTTCTGGAGGAAATGGCTGAACTTTGCCTAAAACAATTAAATATATGTCCAAATAAGTTTGGAAAGGTCTTGGATCTCGTTTACGTTGAGGATGTTCCGAAGTCCTCTATTAATCGGTGTGATCCCCTAGTTTTGCGAGAGGATGCTTACCATCCCGCTCTTGAGTTAAGCTATGAAATCGTAAATGCAATACATAATAATAAGTTGTATAGTTCAAGTACTAGATATGTTTTCGCGAAAGCTAATTTCAGAAAAATTAACAAAGAACTTTCAAAGTTATCTTGGCCAATATATAGAGATGACGTGGAGCGTAGCGTTGAACACTTTAATGATACTGTTTTCAATTTGTTTCGAAAGTATGTGCCAAAACGTAATATTGTTCATGAAGAACCAACTCAATTATGGTTCACTAAAGAGCTTAAAAAAGTGAAAAATAAAAAGTCGCATTCTTTTAAACTGTATAAAAGAACGGGCTTACACAGTGAGTACATAAAATACTCGGTTTTGAGGCATAGCTGCTTTGCATTAAATAAGAAATATTATAAGTCATATTTATGTCAAATTAAAAAGAATTTAATAAACAATCATACATCATTTTATGGTTTCGTAAATTCAAAGCGTAAGGCAAATGGATTTCCGTCCGCTATGCACTATCGCAATACTGCGTCTAGCGGCAGCCAATCATTGCTAACATGTTTGCTCTGCTCTTTGGGTCAATTATTCGGTAGACTCCTCTACGAGTGGAGACTATCCGTATGAACTTTGTACGATTAACTCAGCTTTTATTCCAGCAATTTCCTCCGATGAAGTTTTACACTATTTAAAAACCTTAAAAGCGTCATTTAGGCCTGGACCTGATCACATTCCGACCTGTTTCCTTAAAAACTGCGCTGAGAATATCTGTGAGCCTTTAACAACTCTATTCAACTTGCCACTAAAACATGGCGATTTTCCGTCAGCTTGGAAGGAATCTTTCATAATACCACCTCACAAAAAAGGCAGTAGGTCTTCTATAGGATACTATCGAGGCATAGCCAAACTCTTCGCTATCCCCAAATTATTCAATTATTGTTAATCAGCTGACATATTCTATATCTTCTTCAATTTCACAATCTCAACACGGGTTTTCTAAAGGAAAATCTATTATCACTAATTTATTGGAGTTTACAACTCATGTCTCAAACGGTTTTAGAGAAAATGCTCATACCGACGTAGTATACACCGTTTTCAGTAAAGCTTTTGACAAAGTATGTCACTCGTTACTCATCCGAAAACTCGACCTAATCGGTTTTCAGCCCAGTCTTCTTCAATGGATCTCTTCTTACCTCTCTGATAGAACACAAAGAGTTATTTTTAAAAATTGTTCTTCCAACAACATTAAAGTTTCTTCAGGAGTTTCTCAGGGAAGCTACCTTGGCCCGAATCTGATCCTGATATTCACTAATGATATTTCTTCTATAATAAAATATTCTAAAATTTTAATGTATGCCGATGATGTGAAACATTTTAAAACATTGTCCTCTATCAAAGAAAGGTCTTTGTTACAAGCGAATCTGAGCAACGTGGTTAGTTGGTGTAAGGCAAATTATATGCCACTTAACCTTAAAAAATGTAAAGTTATGTGTTTCTGTCGAAGGGCAGTTCAACCAGCTGTTTATTCAATTTCAAATTATAATCCGGCGCAGGTATCTAATTTTGTCGATCTTGGTATCATAATGGATTCCAAACTCAATTTCAACCTTCATATTAATATTACAGTCAATAAAGCCAAAGGCGTTTTTGCATTTGGGCGTTTTGCATTGGTCAAAAGAGTTCCAAGATCCTTATGTTACAAAAGCTCTTTTCATGACTTTAGTTAGACCTATACTAGAATACGGATCTATTGTTTGGAATCCCCGCTACCAAGTTCATTCAGAAAGGATTGAATCAATTCAAAAACAATTCTTGCTTTTTGCATTGCGTAATTTTAACTGGGATTCAGATTACAATNATTTTATATTGCGTGATTTTAACTGGGATTCAGACTACAATCTCCCCCTTACACTAGTCGTCTAAAGCTCATAAATTTGCCTACACTCGCAAGTCGTAGAGAAATGCTGGGTATAATATTTATCGTAAAATTAATGACAGGCTTGATTAATAGCCCGGCCCTTCTGGCTGACGTAAATTTTAATGTTCCCTCTCGAGTGTCAAGACACTTTCGCCCTCTATTTTTGAAGCCACACAAAACTAATTTTGAACTAAACGAAACGGTTTATGTCAAGATTTTAACTCTCATTCCAGCACGTTTGACATATCGGACTCGATTTTTTCTATAAAGTAAACTATCATTTCCACTCTCAGTAATTGAAATAATATCTTTAGCATATCCAATCAGCTGATGAATTCGATTCTGTAGCTCAATAGTTTTAGATCTCGACATTTAACAAACTCCTGTTTCCACGACTCGGCACAAAAAAAAGGTTCCGTACGTCTTGCGGATTGCGCCCCTCGTGTCGTTTGGGCGGGAATTGAGGGTAAAAACCGTTGGGATTAATTGATTTAAAAAAAAAAAGCCTTTTATTTTCCTCCATACAAAATCGATCCAGCTTAGTATTTAATGCGTTAGTGGTAGTTGGAAAAATTTCCACTAAAAATAAATGCCTTTAGTGGTAATTGAATTTTTTTCCACTACCACTAATGAGTTTAGTGGTAATGTAAAAAATTTTCAATAATTTCAAAAGTAGTAGAATCAACAGATTTTCCACTAAACCAAATATAGTAAAGTAATTAGGCCTTTGCAAGTGATTTTTGGAAATGTATCGGCTTTTGAATATATGTGTGGTTATTTTCTAACATAAGTACATACATATCAATTTACAGTGTATTTCAATACAATTACAATATTTCTTTAAGATAAACACAAACACAAATTTCGCTTTTATGGATTTAAATATTAAAAACACGAAGTGTAGACTCACGTAAGAGGTTACTTATACACATATCGCATACGATCTTCAAAAGTGGCGCAACTCAAAATTTGTTGAAAAAACCGAAGGTAAAGTCTTCCTTGCCCATATGATTAGCATGTGCTAAGGAATAGTTTTTCGCATTTTCTGACGAATGTGTAATTTTGAGTTGTGAGATGATGAATACATAGTCAATATGCGCGTTCCTTATCTCCCAGAAATAGTCAGAAAAAGTCCGAAGTAGTCAGATTTAGTCCAAAAAGCGTTCCTTAACTCGGAAATGACAGCAAAAATGAGAGAGCAAAAGTCAGTGAGAGCGACTCTCATCAGTCCGAAGTAGTCAGATTTAGTCAGAAGAATTTTTTCTGGCAAAATTTTGAATAGTGTCAAAAACTCAACTGACAGCTGGCTGGAAGAAGAAATAAAAGAAATAGCGAAAAGTGAAATCATCTAAAAACTATAAAAATTTAATTAAAAATGGAAGCAGGCAGAAAAATAATTGATATGGTAAGTGTTTATTGTGCTTGTGCTTGTGTGAATGTGTTTTGTACATACAATTTTGTATATTTCCAGATTAGTGATGAAAGAATTTGTGGTGCTTCTGGTGGAGCTACAATCCATCCCTTGGGTGCAATATCGAATGGATCTGGAGAAGTAAATATGATAGCTCCTTACATTTTGTGGAATATAAGTTATAACAAATCGTTCTCAGGTTTATTTTGCAGATGTTTGTTATTCCGATGGTGCTGCGGCAAATTCGGCAGGAGATGCAGCTAACATGGCTGGACACACGGACGTGGTGAGCATAGTTTCAGCAAGGGCTAATATATAGAACAAAATGAGTTGTGATGACCCTTGTAAACGAATGTGTAGTTAGATATAAAGTGAAAATGAGTTGTTCTTAACATCGCAAACGAATGCATAGTTCAACTAAAATTTAACTTTGGTGCGGTGGTATGGTGTAGATTTTTACCCATTGATTTCGGGTCATTGTGTAAAAAATCGTGACCCGATTAAAAAAAACTTCAACATACCCGTGTAGCCGGAGTACTAAAGTTGAATTTAAAACTAAACTCTCGAATTAACGAGCACTAATTTTATGAATAAATTCGGTTTGAATTATTTACGAGTGCGGTTTAGTTATTTGTACAAAGATTTTGGGTTGCTGAGCCCAAACGCGTGACCCAAATCAAAAAATTTTACTCACACTTGTAGACAAGAGTGTAAGCTTTATTAAACAAAAAATTTACTATATCTGTGTTTATTAATAACTTCGGTTTGAAATATGATATTTTTAGGAGTTAAAAGTGGAATTTTCAATATTTTCATAAGCTCATATTTCGAACACTTGAACCGATTTTAAAAATGTGGATATGATTGGAAAGATAATTCGAAGACCATTCATATGATATAATATAAATATATTTATAGGAAAATTAAAAAATCGAAATTATGGCCATTATTTTAATAATAAGGTTTTTGATTTGTAACGCAAAGTCTTCGGTGGTTTTATACCACTGTTGGTAGTTGTACTTAAACCTAACTATATAAAATTATATACCAAATTATCTTTTAATATAGTTAATTACGTGTTTTTTTAGAAACCATTCGTTTTGTTAAAACAATGGCCATAATTTCGTTTTTTTAGTTTTACTCGTAATATGTATATAAATGTAAATATATGAAAGGTTTTTAATGACCTCAACGAGCTTTATTCTTTACGTATGCCTCATTTATAAATGAGTCTGCAGAGGTCTGTAAATTGCACCTTGGTCTTTGTAATGCTTCTGACATATTTTCTAGGTAAATGGCGCAAGTGCTTGTTCATCTGAAGATGACGGTGGAGTCTTGCGCGGTATAGTGACAGAGCTGATGGAAACATCAAGCGATTCAAGTGAGTCTGATGACGACGAGATTTACCAAATCGTTATGGATAATTCTGATAGCGACGACGAGGATTTATTAGAGGAACTATTGAGGGATAGAGAGAGAAAGAAGAGGAATAGCATTAAAAACTATTTGGAGGAAGTGGTACCTACCTATACTGAGGCAGAGTTTAAGATGCACTTCCGTATATCGAAGGAACTGTTTCTCAATTTGTCAGCTAAATTTGAGGAAAGCGATATATATAAGAGGCTTCGAGTCGATAAGCGTTTACCAGGGAAGACAAACATGGCAGTTTTCTTATGGTTTGCCGGTCATGAGGCATGCAGCTTTCGTGACTTATCCGACCGCTTTAATATATCACTGTCGACTGTTTCTCGTATGGTCAATAGAACGACAATGTTCATTAGCAGTTTGAGTCCAGAGGTTATACGATGGCCTACTGAGGAGAAGAAGCGAGATTCGGCACTTTTTTTTACCAGAAAATGCGGCTTTGCAAAAGCAATCGGTAAGTGGTAAAAACTATAATTGTGCCCTTAATTTTCAAAGTGGTCTAGGTCACTTCACATCTTATGCTTATAAATATATGCTTAAATATATAAACATATTCTAAAATATAGGATGCATTGATGGCACGCATATCGTCATTGATCCTCCAGCTGAGCGGAAAGATGACTACATTGACCGGAAAGGCAACATTACCCTTACTATGCAGGCCATTTGCGATGAAAATAAAAAGTTTATCAACATATTCGTTGGATTTCCCGGATCAAGTCACGATAGTTGGGTTTTTCAGAACTCGCCTATTTACCAAAAATTGTCATCGTATTGTGGAGGTAATAATTTTTTTAAAGTAATTTAATTTTTTAGTGGCATATACATATATAACGAAATATACCCTATTGTTTTTAATCTTACAGATTACTACTTACTAGGAGACTCTGCTTACCCGTGCACTCAGTACGTAATCACGCCATATAAGGATAATGGTCACTTGACGGCCGCGCAGAAAAACTTCAATGTGAAGCTAAGCTCCGGTCGCGTTGCAATTGAGCACACATTCGGAATCCTGAAGCAGCGATTTAGGCAGTTGTACTATTGTAAGCTAAGGGGTAGTAGGAAGTTGTGCCACTTCATAAGGGCGTGTTGTGTTTTGCACAATATTGCGAACGAGAGCGATTTAGAATTTTCGCCAGAAGTTTTAATTGAAGAAAGAGCAGAAAATGAATGTGGTGAAACAGCCAGAGGAAACTCTGTCCGGGATGCCATTTGTATGGATTTGCCACCGAGGCAACAATCAAGAAGTATTCCTTAATTTTAACATTTAGATTAAGATTAAAATAAGATTAATATTAAGATTTAGTTTAAGATTTAGTATAAGATTAAGATTAAGATTAAAATTTAGTTTAAGTTAAGATTTATTTTAAGAATTAGTATAAGACTAGGATTAAGATTAAAATTAAGTTTAAGTTAAGATTTAGTATAAGACTAAGATTAAGATTAAAATTAAGTTTAAGTTAAGATTTAGTTTAAGATTTAGTATAAGACTAAGATTAGGATTTAGCTTAAGATTAAGATTAAGTTTTATTATTAAGATTTAGTTTAATATTAGGATTAAGTATATTTAAGATTGATCATTAAAAAATGAATTTAATAAATTAATGGTCGAAATTTGTCATAAAGATACTGTTATTATTTCACACATAGGTGCACGTATGTATGTATGTATTATGGATAAGGAACTTGCAATATTTGCCAGCTTTAACTAGGTCATAGATCGCCTTTGTAGAGGATAATAATAGGTCGTAGCCAAAAGCAAATTTCCAAAATTATAACTCGCTCTTTATTCAGTCTTTTATTCAAACTTTTATTCAGTCTTTAGTTCAAAATACAGTTTAGTAAAAAGGAACCTTAATGTTAAATGAAAGAAAATAAAGTTTGCTTGTAGCAAGCTATAGTAAGAATATTATAAATACACTAAGATTACCCAAGTGCTGGAAAATTGGAAAGATTATAATGAAGTAATCTTCTCAACGCAGCTAATGGGCCAAGTTCAAGAGGCTCAGAATTCAGTGGATGCACAAGAGGTTCAAAATGCGTTGTATGAACAAGAGGCCCAAAATCCAGTAGAAGCAGTGGTAATGCAAAGCCCACAACGAAATGTGGAAACGCTTCCATCCGAAGAAAACTCAGGTTCGGCTGAGAAGCAGGCGTGGGTTGAAGCCCCAGTAAAGCTGATGCTTACGTTAATCGAGGAGCTACGGCCTAAAGTGGGGAAGAGCGCATCCGTTAAAAATAAAACTAAAATGTGGAAACTTATAACTGAGCGTATGGCAGAGCAAGGGTATATCTTCACAACAGCGCAGATTGAAAATAAATTTCGAACAATGGAGCGCAATTTTAAGAAGACGAATCTGCACAACAAACAAACAGGCAGAAATAGGTTGAGTATTAATGCTTATTTTGCTTGACGAGAGCCTCTAGCAACTCCAACTTCTTTCGTGCCATCTCTTCCTTCCTCTGTGCCATCTCCTCTTTCCGTTGTGCTCTCTCTTCTTTTCTCTCCAACAGCTCCAAAATCTTGGAATGGTACTCCTTTCTTTCCTTTGCCATTTCCTCAATTTTTTCGTACGTGCGCTCATTGGATCCTACTTTCCTTCGCTTAGGAGCACAACTTGGCACATCATCTGTAAAAAATGTAAATAATTTCGTGTTTGTAGAACTTTATAAATATTGTTGCATTACCATTCGTAGATGGATCCGCATCAGAACTGCTTTCTGCTGGTGGGCCTGCGTCTCGAGAAACCCCTTCCAGCTCTTCGTTGTCGAGCACGAAATCGGGATTTATACCTCTTTGCTCGCAATTCACTGAAAAACATTTAATTATGTACATGAAAAATAGTAAATTTACAATTGCTTACTTCTGGTATGGACACGTCAGCCTATTTCTGCCTGTTTGTTTGTTGTGCAGATTCGTCTTCTTAAAATTGCGCTCCATTGTTCGAAATTTATTTTCAATCTGCGCTGTTGTGAAGATATACCCTTGCTCTGCCATACGCTCAGTTATAAGCTTCCACATTTTCGTTTTATTTTTAACGGATGCGCTCTTCCCCACTTTAGGCCGTAGCTCCTCGATTAACGTAAGCATCAGCTTTACTGGGGCTTCAACCCACGCCTGCTTCTCAGCCGAACCTGAGTTTTCTTCGGATGGAAGCGTTTCCACATTTCGTTGTGGGCTTTGCATTACCACTGCTTCTACTGGATTTTGGGCCTCTTGTTCATACAACGCATTTTGAACCTCTTGTGCATCCACTGAATTCTGAGCCTCTTGAACTTGGCCCATTAGCTGCGTTGAGAAGATTACTTCGTTATAATCTTTCCGATTTTCCAGCACTTGGGTGGCTAACTGTTGCCGGTAAACTTCATCTGGAAAAAGTGCATGCATGTACGTAAAGCCATAATTTGTGTTACTTTCTATAAAAAAACTTACCATTTTGGATGCGCGAGAAAGTTCCTGGCGAACAAGTCACATTAAGCTGCGAATTATTCATTTTTAGTTAAAATTATACAGCTGAACAACGATCCAAACAAAATGACATTTCTATTTGACATTAGCTTTGTTGTTGCCATTCTTCGGACTAAAAATTTGGTTTTTTGCGTTCCTTTACTTTTTCCTGTTATTCTCTTTTAGTGAGCGCATTTTGCTTACGCTCTTGCATTTTGACACTTTTCAGATTTTAGTCCGAGAAGATAAGGAATGGACCTAATATATAGCACGTTTAATAATAGGTTTGTTCCACACGAGCGCGCGGGATTCCTCGGGTGCCCAAAACAGCCCAAAAAACGTTTCTCCCGCTAGAAAAATGGGTGATAGAGAGCGAATACCTTCCACTTTTGAATCTTAAAGGGCTTCTTCTTCGTGCCCGAAACAGCCCGGACTTTTTTCCGGGCAGAAATGTGCAAGAAGTCAATTTGAAATAACAGTTGTTGTTTGTTTACATCCGTGCGCAAATTTTGTAAAATACCAAAATGGAAAATAGCAGTAAAGTTTCAGAAGTGTAGGTATTTGCTAATTTTATTAGCCATATAAGATAAATACACATAAAATCATTGTTTAGAGCTGATTTGTTGATTCCGGGTATGAAATTTGGTTTTTTGCGTTCCTCACGCTCTGGGCACTTTTGGCACGTGTTGACTTATTTTTAACACTTGTGAGAGAATAAATTATTTTTACGCTCTAATTACCGAAACAGCCCGGAAAGCGTGTGGAACAAAGCTAATATAAAGGAATTTTTCAAATTTTCAAAGAATTGATAAAACTTTGATTGCAGTTGGTATACCAAAAGACAGACATATCTTCGCCATTTTTGGGAAGTCTAGTCATCTGTTAGGCTCAACATATTCTCCTCATCAAGCTTTTTAATTGTATTATGGAATCTCCAAGAACGTAAATTTTTATTTTTTTTAATATTAAACGTGATATATCAGGTTTTCCTTACTACCAAGCATTAGTATTATTTAGTGGAAACATGGCTTTTTTCCACTATTTGCGAGATTTAGTGGAAATAGTCTTTAAGCCACTAATATTAATTTAGTGGAAATTTTGTCAGCTCCAATATCACTAGGCTTGGAGTAGAAAGCATTGTGCACTACCACTAGAAATAATAGTGGTTGTGAGAACACTGATTTTTTAAAAAACATAGGGCACTCAAAGATAAGTTCACTACGGCCATGTCTGGTATTCATGACTTTAACGTAAACCTAGCGGCAGATGAAGCAGAACCACAGATTAAATTCCTAAAAGAAAAACTACGAGTAATATTAGGAATATATACAAATATAAAAACTACAAGCTCAAAAACAATAATTGATTGTGTGTTTTCAAGTTATTTTAACACTGTTGAGTCACAAGTACATACAAGTATCGTATTTTATCAATAATTCCGATAATTTCATACATTAAAAGCATTAAAAAAGAAATAAAATTAAATCAGCAAAATGAATAAAATTAATTGAAATCAATGTTTAATTTTTAACTTAATGTGTATCTAATTGAATTACATATAAAAACACTGCCCTCATTTTCGAGCTGAAATCCCTAATCTGTAATTGGAAAATGAGATTAGCTATACAAAATTATAATTATAAAATAATCTCAGATTAAACCCATAACTTTTTGGTGTCCGACTCAGCTTTATCGATTATGGGCCTGTGCCAATCGGTGACTTTTTTCTCCATGGTGAGACGGGGTAGAAAAATTTGCTATAGTGTACAAATAAATTTAATTTTGCTGTGCCAAATACAAAGTAAAGTTTTGACAGTTGAAAACCCAAACAAACGCTCGTGCGAAAGCTCTATTTTTGTATGTTGCTGAAATTGTTAAAATTTATATTTGATTTATAACTTGCAAGTAACATGTTTTTTGTGCTTTTTCAGCTTTAATTTTCATGTTCACTCTTTATTACCGCCAAGCAAAATTATGTGTATACAATGTATACTATACATATATATTTATAAGCTGTCAAAATTTTACCTAGCTCACCACGTATTCGTATTCACCACGAGAAATGTCAAATTTTTACTTTGATCCGTCATAATTTCCTCTTTTCTATCACTTGCCACAGGCCATATACAAACAAAAAATTGACGCTAGCAAAGAAAAGAGGTTATTGTAAAGGTATTTATAATAAAATATTTAAAATTTAAAGTGACCACGGTGGCATAGAGAAGAAATGAACTTTTCCTCGAGCTGTGAGAATAATAAACACAACCAGTTTGACAGTTAACCAACTTTGATTGGCATTATATTTATATGTAAACGTACTTTTATACTTTACCGTACACATATGTTTACACATCAAATTTCATGAGTACCTAGTACTCACGCTTTTTTTAATTTTTGAGTAGGTTTTTTTAGCAAGCTTTATTCTCAGTGTGTATTGATCGTGGTAGATGTGGATCTGAATAAGCGACTGAAACACGGCTGTTTGTCAAAAGCATACAACTTCGAAATCGTGTAAATGGGCATTTGGTAAATGCGATAGTATGAACGCTTTCTTAAAATATATGATCGAAAGTGCTAAATGTTGCATTTTAAATGCAGTAAAAACGCTGCATAAGTCTGATTTAATTGAATTCATAATGCCGTAAGTTAATATAAAAGTTTCAAAGATAGCCAAAGCAATAATTTTAGCAGATTTGTCTGGGGCTCTAATCTGTAACTGTGAGTTTTCAAGTGTACACTGAAAATTGTGTGCACTCTTCATTTTGCGATTCAGGAAGAGTGAGAATGAGGTTTATCTGTCAAAATTGTTTACACTTCCTCATTTTGCGATTCAGCACGTGTGAGAATGAGTTTTAACTGTCAAAATTGTGTATACTTCTCTTCCGAAAAACTCACTGAATTTTAGTCGGTGAGTTTTTGGATGTGACACAGTTACAGAATGGAGCCCCTTGTTTAGCTACTGTTACCAGGTATTTTGTTAGATCAGAAATCATAGTAATAGCGAACTGGTTACCATAATTTAATTCTGGTAGAGGTCGGCTGACTTCCCAAATGTATGTTTGCAATGTATGTATACAGTTTGACTGCGGTGTGCATACAACGTAGCTATGCTTAGTTAGAATACACGGCAAAAATATCCAAAGTGAATCTTTACATTATGGAACACTTCTCGGTGTACACTACTTTTTCTCACAGTTACAGAATGGAGCCCCTGGTATAGCTACTGTTACCAGGTATTTTGTTAGATCAGAAATCATAGTAATAGCGAACTGGTTACCATAATTTAATTCTGGTAGAGGTCGGCTGACTTCCCAAATGTATGTTTGCAATGTATGTATACAGTTTGACTGCGGTGTGCATACAACGTAGCTATGCTTAGTTAGAATACACGGCAAAAATATCCAAAGTGAATCTTTACATTATGGAATACTTCTTATGCACGCACATTTTCGCACTCTCATTCTCTCATCTCTCAAGCGCCAATTATTTTCTTGTTGGTTGCCGAGCGTTCACTTTGTGCTTCTCTCTCACATGGCAAGGCATCAACTTTTTTAGTGATGTCGTAAATACCTGTACGATGCGCTGTTACAACCGTCCAGCCTTGCCACTAACAATTTTTTCCCCTACCAATTTTCTTCTCAAATCCGACAAAAATCGTTTACAACCTACCAAATAACTTTCAATTACAAAAAAGCATTCTGAAAGCATACAGTTCATTTATTGAAGATTAATAACCCAATTCTGTATCGGCGACAAACATTTTTTTACTGACAAATTTAAACTTTTTGATATATTTTTCCGTAATAAACACTGTGCCAAGAATTTGTCAGTGATACAGAATTTAGCCGTAATAGCCCAAATCTGTATCGATGGCAAAATTTTTTTTACTGACAAATTTAATCTTCCTCATACATATATTTTTCCGTAATAAAAACTGTGACAAGAATTTGTCACTGATACAGAAAAGATCCGTAAATGTTCCGAATACAAAACATTTACATACATACAAGTTATGGACGTTCATACCGCATAAGTCAAAAAAATTAATTGGGCCAGCCGCCCAAAAGGAAACACAGAGTGGTTAGGAATTCACTTAAGTTTTATTAACACTTAACTTCTTACAACTAAGTCTAACACTAAACGTACTGTATGGTAACCCGTCTCGAACTCGACTGCATGCACGTGTGGCCGTTGCTTGCTTCCCACCTTCGTTCTCCGGCAGCGACGCAATGCCTGCGTAACATGTTTACAACCCATTGTCTGATACTGGATTTGGCCTTGACTTCCCACGGGTGCATTATGGAATGAAGGTGGCAATGTCTCCTGTTACACTTTATGGTGAAATTAAAATATGCTGACACTGCGGCACGGGTAACGGGCAACCGTGGGAGCGTCACAACAAATGCGACTGGTGCGTGTTAACTCTTCCCCCCCTAAAGATTTGCGTCCCGAAAATCAACGTTTTGGGAGGCGTCCTTCTAAGGTCGGTTTCGAGAACTCTGTTGCAGTATAGACAAATTCAGCTCAGGAAGTTTGGCTCCTGTCGTAAATTTTCTCCAAATCAGCAAAATTAGGATCATTAGCAAAAATAAGTCCTAGACCTTCAGACGTCGCAAACGAGCTAGTTTTGTCCTTCAGGTAACCCAGACGTCATTTCATGGACGAGATCGAGGTTCACTGCCAGGCTCTTATTCGTTATTGTAGACAACACGGATGGAAACACCTGCACACCTGAGCTGCTTGTACTCAGTGATGGCGTTGGTCTCGTTCATCCTAGAGGTTTCATAGCTTAAACGATTTAAACATTTTTCATAGCGCGTCAAGTCGATCATATGGACCAGTTTGAAATGTCCGTTGACTATCCAACCGTATCCATCTCGAACAGTTAGAACAGGAGAATCTATGTTGAATACGACATATGCTTGTGCGGTTGCACAGAGGCGGATTCTACGAATTAGATTAGATATTGTTAACTTAATTCTACTTTCACCTCCTAGATAGCTTAAAATAAACATCGTAAATAATTGTATTTTCAGGAATTGAATTTAGCTTGCTTTTTTAAAATTACTTCAAAATCAAGTTTTTACGTCAAATCGACTACAGAATGCTTTATAATTATTTGGATTTTTTTTTTAAGCACGTATGCCGAAATTTTTAACAATAATCCTACAAAAACAATTTAATTTAGTAATTATTTCTTAATTTCTAAGGGTTATCAGGAATGCATGGGGACCCAGGTAGTGATGTTAAGGGTGGATTTTTTTGACGATTAATTTGTTAGTATTTAATTATTAGGATTAATATCATTAGTACGGGGTAGTAAGTTAGACTGATATTTTTAATTTATATATTTTTTCATTTTATATATATATTTTTTTAATTTTTTTGCATTAGTTTCTGCGTGTTAGTAAGTTAGTATTTTTTTTTAACTTTTAAGTAGGTTAGGGGTTATTTTTGTTTTTATGGAATGCTTTCCTCTTTTTTTATTTTATTTTTTCTGTTCCGCTATATTGCGTGTATTTCTTGCAATTCATTCAAACCTTGCATATTGCTTTCGTTTGGTTTGCCATTGCAGCTTTTTCTTGCCATTGGAATACAGACATAAACACAGGCGACATTGGAAGGATCGCGGTAATCACTTTTAGCCATAAGCGTTAATGATTGCAAATGGCCTACTCATGGCACGAGTGAACCAATATGACTTGATCGAATACAATAAAAATATTGTACCCACACTACTGGGCATGGGCGTCGCTACTAGGCCCCCCTCCCCCCTAGACTTTGAAGTTTACCTTATATGTAGGTATGCAATCTTCGATTATTACCGCAGCGACCACAAAAATGCAGTTGCCAATATAGCAACTCAGTTGCCAGCTTGCAGCTGCCATCTGTAAAACCATTTCAGCCAGTGGCCACCCAACTGAAGTTCGGTTGCCATATGCATAAGTCGGCTCAGCTCGATGTTCTGGTCACATACATAAGTACACATTTTCATGAGTCTATCTCTTCTTATTCTGGTACTTACAAATATCGCACCAAGTTATAATACCATTTCATGCCCATGAAAGTTATAGCTTTCAGATTTCAAATCGGTGAAGTAGGTAACAAAATATAAATTTAAACACTTTCTTAACTTCTTCCCAGCGTATCTATTAAAATGTCATTTTCAAAAATTTCATGCATTGCTATGCCATGTCATTCCGTCTCAAACTTACTGCTATAGCATGCCACTGCTTCTTAGCTCAGCTGTTGTTTGCTGTTGTGTTGCTGCAGCATATTTTTAATACTGTTTAATCCTGCCTTGTATGAAAATGTATATAGCAGGGGTGGGAAAGGCAGAGGCCGAAAAGAGCCACATCTAAGTTCTAAATGCTGCAAAGAGCCACAAAAAAAAAAAGAACAAGAAAAACAAAAATTTTATTTTTAAATAAAATTATCATAGTTGCCAACTTGGTGCTTTAAGCACTAGATTTAGTGCTTTTTGAAAATTAAAACGCCAAAAAATTGTTTAGTGCCTAGTGCCTTTTTAGTGCTTTTTTCCTGAACTAAAATTACTTCGAGATAGTTAAAACCTGAAATAATTTGGAATACTTAAGACTGTGGCAGCACTGAATTTATAAATTTAAATGGACTAAAATACAACCATGATTGATAAAAAGCTGAAGTTGCAAACCCACCTTGTTAAATTCTATTCGCGTTGAAAATGCTAGTACGCAAGTAAGTTAAGTATTTTGTTTTTTCTTTTCTAATTATTTGTAAATTTTTTTTTTTTTACCACGTGAGTAAAAACCATCGTTTCTTGGTGCTGAATCCAAATCTGGCCTCACAATTGCTCTAGCACTAGAATTTTGAGATATCGTAACCTCAAAGTGCCAAAAACACGGTTTTTAGCGATATTTGAGGTTGTATAATGAAAATATCAAATTATTTGCTCATTTCTAATTAGGGCATCATTTTCGTTTGATGCGATTAGATTTTTCTCTCTCGAGATATACCAGTTTTAATGTGCAGTACTTCGGTATTATGTTATGAAAAAAGCATCCCTAGATTCAAAAAAAAATTGGTGCTTTTAGTGTGGTAGAACGCTTTTTTTCGAAGTTTTTGGTGCTTTTTGAAAATAAAAAGATGGCAACACTGAAAATTATTATTAGAAATGAAAAACATTAATTGTATTATTATTCTATTGTACGTAAGATAGATATAAAAGGAAATTAAAAAGAACCCTTTGGCGATATTTTCAAAATCTGGTTTTAGGTCAGTTAAAGCCGTTCGTCACAATTCGGTTAAATGTTGGATAGTCAATCGGTACGTTCGTTTAAAATCCCCAGTAAAAAATGTCCGGCAATATGTCATCTGTTATCTCACAAGAGAAAAATATCCAAAATATTACGCGAACAGAAAATTTGCAGAAACTTGCAAATTAGACGAACAGCTGATAGAAATATTGTTTACATTCAAAAAAATTTAAAACGTAAGAAAACAAATCTCGAAGTCTTATCCTGGCACAGTTCACTAACTAAACGAATAATTACTTACTTCTTATAAGTTTAATTAGTCGCATTTTACTATTTTAACTTCCAAACCATCAAATTCAATTTAGGGATTTGCGTAAATTCCAACCAGCAGTTTTTGATCAGCTGTTTTCTTGTAGGCAATTTGCTGTTGGCAAAAATTTTTCCAGCGGAAACTAGCAGATTTCCGTCAAATGAAATGTCATTTTGCTCTCTCAATTTCCCTACTTTGCAAGTTTTTTGCGTACGCGAACACAAAAAGCTGATAATTTCTATAACTTTCAATAATTAACAGGTACGCGAAAGCAACTAATTGTGAACGGTATTTTTACTTTACGAATTTCATTGTAGAGTACAAATACTCACAGTTATACGTTGCACCAAAAATTTAAAATAAACGGCACGCAGCTGTTTTCAATAGCGGATATTTGAAATCTGGTACTTGTTGCCGGAATTCAAGCAATGGCAAAGCTTTATGTTGCATTTCCAGTATCTTATCTTCTTTTAACTCTTTCGATGCGAAAAGCAGAGAAATCTCGGTTTTAGTTATTTTCTTAACTTTGGGATATCATCAGTGTTGCCGTTTTGATCCAAATGGATCAAAATGATGTGTTTTTTATCGAATTTTTAAAAGATACTTTTATTTTTAGCTTAGTATAAATTGTGATACATTTTAATTCACAAGTCGAGGGTAACTCTTCCCATCTTAAACCTTTTATGATTTTGTCGCCACACATTAAGTTTGTTTCCTTTCATTGAACATACCACCTTTAATCTGCATATCGTCGTTTAAAGTACAAAATCGGGTATCAACAAAATGCAAAACCGCGTATGCGAGGTTGCATACATTATTTTCTAGAGAGTAAAAACATTCATATTTCAAAATAGTTCTCTTTTTTATAAAGCAATCGAATTTCCTCCTAGTATATTTCAAGACGACTAGATAAAGATTCAACCAAGAGTTTGTGTGAGCAAATCCAATTTTTGGCAGCCAATGTCAGTAACGCGGTTTCGCAGAATGACGATACGCGGTTTTGTACTTTAAACGACGATATGGTATCACTGTTAGCCACAGACAACTAGCCTGTTCCCGTACTCCAGGATTTAGTCCGAAATAGTCCGAATTCGTTTCCTTCCGGGAACAGGCTAATATTGTCGTTCCTCTTCCTTATTCATTTTGAAGCTGTCGGATGTGGTACTGGGCTAAAGACAGTGTCACACGATTGGTACATTTGTAAAAATTTGTATATTTTGGCAGTCACAGAGTGGTGTTCTTTAGAAATTTGCGTTCACTCAATAAAAGAATTTGCAAACAACACTACTCTGTAACTGCCAAAATGTACAAATCTGTACAAACGTACCAATCGTGTAACACTGCCTTAAGAATTTCATCTAGAGTAATCCAGTAAGGGCCAGTTTTTCAGTGCCAGCTTAAAGTTAGATTAAGTAAACTGAGTTTAAATTGAACAGCTGGCTGACATTTGATTGGCTGATCTTAGTTTAAGCCAGCCAGATCGGGCGTTTAAAATTAGTTTAAACCACGCCCATGCACTGAAAAACTGACCCTAAGTATTGTGAAAATTACTTTTATGTGTTTACAGTGTTAAACACCAATTTGATATGTGATTTTAGTTGAATATGCAAATAAATTCAATTGCTACTGAGTATAAAAGCTTTATTTTCCCTCAGTATTTTATATAAGAACCAAAAAAAATTAATAAAAACTGTCAACGATCGCAATTAAGAATTAAAAGTTTTATTGAAGATTGATACTTTAATACTTACAATTTTTTTTCATGATAATTTTGATCCGTTTTAGGACATTTTGGTGACACATTTCTTCTGAACGCCGTGGCAACAATAGATATCATTGCCATAAAACCCCACACACATCACACTCCATTTGCTGGGCTAATATTTCTTCTTGTGTGTGACATATATGTATTTTTATTTTTATTTCTATTTCTATTATTTTATTATTTTTACTAACTTTGTGTAAAAGCCAAAAAAAAAAAAGAAAATGTCCACAAACACTAAGCGGGACATATTCATCCCAACATTATGCCAACAAAAAATACTAACGGGACGCACATGACCCATAAAAAAGTAGTGTAATTTTCAGAAAAGAACTAAATGGCTTGAATGTAAGAGTTCTGCACAAAAACCATTTCGAACCATTACCTGAACCGCCGGGACGTATGTGTCCCGTATGGATCGAAAGAGTTAATTCCAAAAACTCCAACTCTTCTTCGCTTTTCTTAAAAAGGAGTATTTCGTATATTGTAAATTCATCCTGAATTATGTTACATAAAAAAGGGTTTATGAAGTATGCAAACGTACATTTAGATAATTTAAAATCGGCTAATCTTTTTTCAAAATCTGCTTTTAAATCATGTGAAATATTTTTTTGTAGCCATGGAAAATGATGAAATATTCGTTTTTTTGAGATCATGAATAAACCGACGTAGTTTAGCTTCAAAACTTAAAATAATTTGCGACAAATCAAAAACAGTTTTATTCTCCCCTTGTAGAGACAAATTAAAGTATTGCAAATGTTCCTTTATATTTGTAATGAACATTAAGTCAGAAAGCCAATTGTCATTCTCCAATTGCGGGTAATGTTCCTATCTCAATTTGAGTATTTTCAATTCAATTTATTTCAATTTGAAGCATTAGTACAATAAGATTTACAAACATCTTTTTTAGCACAACAGGGATTATAACAACAGAAATTATAATTTAAACAATTAAATAGAGATATTAAACAAACAAAACAAATCCAAAAGGAAAAAACAAACAAATTTAAAAGACTGGTACACCTTAAAAATTACGCAGACTCGTAGGTCAGCACAGAACTTAGTTAATTTGAGATGGGTAATCAAGTTTTAGAAAAGTAATTATATAATACATTCTTGTAGTTGCTTTTGTTGATTTTGCTCCTAATTGTGGCAGGAATAGAGTTCCACACTCTCATAGCATTGACAAAAAACAGCCTAGTAGAGTTTTTATAGTTAAACTGAGTTACAATTAAATCATAAGAGCGTTCAGACTTAGGAAAGATAAATTTTTCATATAAGTAAAGTGGAGTCTTTGTAGATAACAGCCTGAAGAGAAATATGCAATTTCTAGCTTTTAAGTAATCGGTTAACTCGCAGCCCAATAAGCTATATCTCCAAGCAGATATGTGGTCAAACTTTCGTATTCCATAAACATAACGCGTAATATGATTGAATAAGGTATCAATTTTATGAGATGACCTAGAATCAAGCTTGCCACCCCAGGGTAAGTGATGATGGGAAGAACTAATTGACGAGCAAGTTTTTTTCTAATGGACATAGGAGTATATGATGCGGAATGACAAAGATTTCTTAGGGTGCCATATATTTTGCACGCGATGGAGTTGATGTGGTCAGCACAGCTAAGGCTAGTATTTAATACCTAAATTAGTTATTTTTTCAACCAGCTTTAAAAGATTGTTTTCAAGGCAAAGAGATGGAATGCTGCTAAAACTTATTCTTGTTTTGCAGACAGGCAGAACATACGATTTTAGGGGGTTGAGATGAAGGCCGTTATGCGCAGCCCACCGAGAGATGGAGCATAGGTCCTTGTTCAGATTACAACTAAGTCTGACCACATCATTAATTTGTCCGGACAAATATATCTGGATGTCATCTGCATTTGCGTGCATGTTTACATATTGACAGGTAGAGAAAATATCATTTTTAAGGGCACTAAATAATAGAGGACCTAAAATGGACCCCTGGGGAACACCACTCATCATAGGTTTAGTCTGCGAGGCTACCGAGCCAACCTTAACACGTTGAGTTCTACCCGTTCAGTAACTCCTCATTAGCGACAGTGCATTTTTACCAAAACCAAAGCAATAAGAAAGCTTTGAACAAAGCAGTGAATGTTCAACTGAGTCAAATGCTTTTGAAAAGTCAAGTAAACACAGCAGGGATATGTGACCTTTGTCGAACGAAAGTCGCAAATCGTCCATAATTTTAACCATCGCGGTTGAACATCCATGCCCTGTCCTAAAGCCTGATTGCTAAGGTGATAACAAGTTTTGGTAGACATGTGAGAGGAAATTTGGTCAGACATTAAAGACTCTAGCACTTTCGACAGAACAGGCAGGACACTAATCGGACGAAAATCACACGGGGAACACGCATTTTTGTTTTTAGCAACAGGACAAACAGAGGCTACTTTCCATAAGTTTGGGAAACAAGATGTAGTAAAACAGTGGTTAGTTGTATGAGTCGACGGTTTTATAATGTAAGGCATTACTAATTTTATAAATTTTATGGGTAACCCATCCTCTCCAACTGCATTCGACTTAATTTTCAAAATGCATCTATACACGTTGTCTTCCGATACCGTTGAGAACTCGAAAGGTACGTCAGAGTAGAAGGCCGAAGCAGATGGAACAAGTTTTGACAAGTAACGGTTAGACGAAGCACTGCACAGAAAAGCGTCATTCAAAGTATCAACATTTAACATACAGTTAGGTTGGTTCTTGGAATTTATACGAAGGTTTTTAATATTTCGCCACAAAGTAGCAGAAGGGAGAGAAGGATCCAGCTTGGCTGCAAAGAAACGCTGCTTTCCAGCTCTAATAATTGAGGTGACTTTATTCCTTGCTGCGCGAAAAGCATCCCAATTCGCGCTAGTACGACTTCTTTTCCATTTGCAGTACGCTTTTGTACGAAATTGTATGGCCCTTAGGACTTTGGAGGTAAATCATGGACACGAAGTAGTTTTGGCATATCGTAATGGAACGTGAGCGTTGTAAAGAGATAATAACAAATTAGATACAAAATCAAGTTTATCTTTCACAGACTCATAATACCAACAGTCACACCAATTAACATTATCTAGTTCTAAGTATAGAGCACTCAAGTCAAGCGAGCGAAAGTCCCTATAGGCATATATTTTTTCTGCTTTACTGACATTAAAATTAAGATCAAGGGAACAAAAAATTAAATCGTGGTCAGAAATAAAAGAAATCTGATCAAACCTTAACACAGAAGAGCGATAGGAAACGACAAAATAGTCAAGAAGACTAGGGTTACAGTTGTTGCTGTACCTAGTAGGCACCGTGGTGTTGACAACAGAGAGACCAATACTTGAGACGTTATCAAAGAACGAGGAACACAGCGAATCACGAGCAAGAACATTTATGTTAAAGTCACCACAAAGTATGATATTTTCATAATCGACAATCACCTTAGACAGCTTATCAAATAAAGGACTGAGACAAACAGGCTTATTGGGATTATAGACACAGGATACAAGAACTTTTTGCAAACGGTCAGACAACTCAACAAATAGAAACTCGATCACATCATTATTTAACTGACGTACAAGTTTCATATCAATGCGGTTTTTGCAGTAAATCGCAACACCACCGCTTTTTTTACTGATCCGATCATTACGTATAAGCCTGTAATTATTTATATCAAAGTGAGCATCAACCACATCATTGGAGAACCAGGTTTCAGACACACATATT
>NW_016157858.1:138799-145129 GCF_001687245.7 Rhagoletis zephyria | reverse complement strand
TTAGGTCTTTTATTAGCCTAGCCGTCCATCGGCCACGGCTTTCGTTTTGCCACCTATCTTGCCATAGTCTTAGTGTCTCGTTTCTTACTCTTTCCCTTTTGATGTCACTTGGTTTCGTTTGCGCCTTAAGCTCCCACATTTTCTTGCGCTCGGCTGCTAGTAGATCAATGGGAACCGTTCCGCTTATCACGAGTATTGCCTCGCCGGACACTGTACGGTACGCAGAGGCTACTCTTAAAGCTGCAGTGCGATGGGCTCTGGAGAGTATCTTGCAACGGTTATTTTTCTGTAGGGTGTCAGCCCAGATCTCCGCTCCGTATAGCAAAATATTCAAGGTTGTGGACATTAGAAGTTTTCTTTTACTTTGGGTCGGTCCACCAATATTGGCCATTAATCTGCTTAGATAAGCCGTTGCCTTTGCTGCTTTTGCGGCTGCGTGCTGCATTTGTGCCCAATACGTTAGCCTGGGGTCTAGCCTTACACCTAAGTACTTTATTACTCTTTGTGTCTTTAATGTAATGCCGGTCAGTTTCATGCTCACTTCTAAGGGAATATGCTTCTTAGTTAGGAGTATTAGCTCGGTTTTCTCTGCTGCAAGTTTAAGACCGTGTGAGTCGAGCCATGCCTGTGTTCTTATCATAGTCTGATTTAATTTGCGGCGAGCATCTTCGGTGTCTCGTGCGGTGATCACTGCGGCAATGTCGTCAGCGTAGCCTACTAAGTATGTGTCATCAGGCATCTCAAGGTTTAATATTCCATCGTAGCTGATGTTCCATAGGTCTGGCCCAAGAATGAAGCCTTGTGCTGCGCCCGACGTGATCGTCATTTGCCGGGGTCCATCGGTGGTATGGTATAATAACTCCCGGCCTTATAGGTAGCTTCTAACCATGAGTCTAAGGTACGTGGGTATGTTGTAGACTTCTTCTAGTGCGTGTATCATATTTTCCCATTTTGCGGTGTTGAAGGCGTTGCGAACGTCTAAGGTTGCAAGCAGGACTAGCTTTTTGTGTTGGTATGCGGCTTCCACTGTTGTTGTTACATGTTTTATAGCTCCAATTGTAGATCTCCTGGGCCTGAACCCGTACTGTCTTGAGGAAAGTCCGCCGCCGCTGGCGATAGCTGCTTCTATTCCTGGAATGCCGTCTGGGCCTGGAGCTTTCTTGGCCTTTATTTTATTTGTGGCAGCCTTGAGCTCTTCTGCGTTGAATAGTGGTGCTTCTTGAGGAACGATGATAGGCTCAGCTTCTTTGGTTAACGCGTCATGCGTGGGAAAGAGTTCACTTACTATATGGTCCATTTTTTGAGCGCTAAGCTCTGGTGGTTTTGCCATGGCCCCAAGTTTTTTCATTACCACCTTATATCCGAGACCCCAGGGATTTCTGTTTATATCTTCACGCAGTTCTTCCCACTTTCTGTGCTTGCTGGCCTCGATTGCTCGTTTGAGTTCTTTTCTGGCAGCCTGGTATAGTTGTGCCTCTTCGATTGCAGCGCTCCTACGCCTGGCCCTGGTGTAAGTACGCCTCAGGTGGAGGCACGTTCGTCTGAGTTGAGCTATGTTTTCCGTCCACCAATATGCAGGTCTTTTGTGGCGATTGCTTCCGGTTTTTGGCATCGCTTTGTTACAGGCGCTGGAGATCATTTTCATTGTAATCTCTACTGTTTCCATTGCGTTCTTGTAAGATGAATCTTCTGAGCCATGCGCATCTAGTTCAGATAGTAGTGCTTTCCTATTTAATTTCGAGACATTCCATTTGCGAGTGCTATCTTCGTTCGTAAACCATCGTTTGTGGAGTCTATTATAAAGGAGATATATTGGTGATCGCTACCAGTGTAGTCTTCCAATACTTTCCATTCCTTTATGGTGCCTGCTATGCCTTCTGATGCTAATGTAATGTCTGGCGTGGTTTCCTCGCATCCTGGTCTTCGGAAGGTTGTTGCTGCGCCAGTATTGAGCACTATAAGTCCGAGTCGGGCTGACATTTCTAGCACGCGTTTGCCTCTGGAGTCCGTGTTTGGCATTCCCCACTCCGTGGCTCTTGAGTTTAGGTCTCCTGCCATCAGAAAGGGTCCTTCCAAGTTCATGGCCGTATCTTCGATGTCGTCGAGTTTATCTTGGAAGTCTTGTATGCTGTCGCTTGGTGTCAGATAGCAGCTTATTATTTTTATATGGTTGTGTCTGGCCCAGACGTAGCCGTGTCCATATCCCTTTTCCGAGATGTGCATGCTGCTTCCGGGAGGTACCCATATAGCAGCGGTACCACTGCTGTCTTCTATCCAGATCCCGTTTTCTTTTTTCTTATACTGTTCGCTTATGATTACAAGGTCATAATGCCGCTCAGTGATCATCTGTGTCAGTAGCGCGTCAGCCGTTTTACTTCTGTGCATGTTAGCTTGCAGGACATTCATTTCTGGCACCAGTTTCTATATACTAAGCATCTTATGGAGCTTGGGATGTGATCCAGCTCAGTGTATTTGGCTTCCGAGCACAGACAGCATTTTGGTGGCTTGTTGCACTCTTTTAGCTTATGGCCTGGTTGGCCGCATTTTATACAGAGGCCTTGCCCTCTTCTGTCCGGGCCTTTGCAGCCCCCGATTAGATGGCCGGGGCCAAAACATCGAAAGCACCTCTTGCAGTTTTCTTTGAGTCGCACTCTGCAGTTTATACAGCCGATTTTGATCCTTGCTTGCTTTATTATTATCTCTGCTTTTTCTTCATCGAGCGTTACGAATGCCCTCACTTGTTCTCTACTGTTGGGAACGGAGATGTTGATCTTCATAGCTTTGTCGTATCCTTGCAGCATACTCCTTACTGAGTCTTCGACTTCTTCTTTTGTCGTTAAGGAATCGAGGTCTTTTATTTCAACTGTGGCCCTTGGTTTAAGGTCTGCTACAGTAGCGGTCTCTCGTAGGGTGCTCTTTAATGCCTCGCAGAAGGTTGGATTCGCCGTTTGCCCCTTCTCTAGCTCCAGTAGTACTGCTCCAGCCCTTGTTTTCCGGATTCCCTTCAGCTTGACTTCGTCACTTGATTTTAGCTTACTGCGTATATTTTTCAGGACATCTGCGTAGCTGTTTCCTTCTGCCGGCTTAATCACTACCGCCTCGGAGAGCTTTTTAGGCTTAGTGGGGCCTTTTCGCTTTTCGTTTGCCTTCTTTTGTCTCACATCCTTGTTCGGGGATTTTGGTTTGCCTGGCGTGTTTCGTTTCCCATCCGGTTTCTTCGCCTTTAACTTCTTGTTCGTCACTTGTTTCCATTCCCCGTCCTTTTCTCTGCGCGCTTTCTGGGTTGGCTGCTGTTCTGGTGGGCTTGTCGCTCGCCTTTTCAATGGTGTCGTGGTGTCTGTCAGGTTAGCCGGGGCAGCACGTCCGATCTCTTTTTCTTTCATTTTCCAGTTCCTGCGGTAGCTTTGGATGATGTCGAACATTTCTTCTAGTTGGGCTGCTCCATTCTTGACCTCGAGGCTGATATTCTTTTGTTTCGCTATAGCTTGCTTGATATTTTGGACGATGCTCTTGCATTTTTCCAAGGACTCCTCTTCTGCGAGTTTCATCTTGATAATAAAGTCCTGTCGTGGAGAGATAGGACCTGGCGTTGTCGGGTGTGCGGCTGGCGAATTGTATTTCTCGTGTCTGGAGTTTTTGGGGCCTTCTGTTTCTGGGCGTGCTAAGTCGACCAGGTCCGTTGCTTCTGGGGCCCGGACGGCGTTAGTAACTCCTTTTGCTTGTTTTACCTGCAACGTTGGTGTGCTTTGCAGGACTGGCGAGCGCAAGGTCCTGCTGCTTCTGCGGAATATGCTCACATTCTCTTCTTGGATAAGAGCGCTGTGTGCTTGTTGTTGTTCTTTTTGTGTTTGTTGTGGTTTTGGTGTGTTCATTTGCTTATGGGTCTCCGCTTCAAGCCGCTATCTCCACACGTAGCACAGTCGCCTTTGAGTGTCCCCGAAGTTCCCTCCTCAAAAGAGCAGGCCATCGCGAGGGTTGTCACAATTCCTTATGGGATATTGTGTTCAGAGCCAAGGACAGCGCAAAACCAGGAGTAAATCTCAACTGGACCTGTGCGGCCAACTAAATGGCGACGTGTTTCGAACGTACTTGAAGACCTGCCAGGGTTTTAACGAGACGGAGGCGATTGCAGCATTAGCCTGCCAGCCGTTTCAGTGAGGTGTCACCCTCACTTACTAAGGTGACAGAATACTGTTTTCACCAGCCCAAGAGTCATACATCAGAATTGTTTTTCCAGTATACCGTAATCAAGATCTTACTGGTCTCGATCTTGATGGGCGTTCGCCCAGAGTTATCTTTTTATCTTACTAATTTTGTTGATCCCTCGTTGCACTGTTGCCTCCCTCTCTGGGGTAGGTACTCCCTCGGAGCAATCCCTGATAAGGTTTGGGAACGCTTACTTAAAGGGCGGCGAGTACTCGCCCTGCCACTGGAGTTTCCTAGGGTGGGCCTTTTCAGCCAAACCCTCCACTCTAGCCGCTCTTGGTCGGGGGATGCTTATTGGTTATTAGCGGCTAGCCTAACAAGTTAGGTCGTCCACAGCCCGCCACGCTGTGGCCCCGGGTGGCCTGAGCTCAGCCATACAGATACACATATTACATCAACTGCGGAGGACTCAAACACATATCTAACATAGTCCATTTTCATATTATTTAAACTTCGGGCATTGAAATGGACAATGTTAAGCCCATTCTGTTGCTTACAAAAAATATTTAACATAGCTAGGCTGTTGTCACCAATGCTATTGGGTAGCCCTTCAGAAGCTACCATAAAGCATATAAACAAGAGCAACTACAAAACAAAAGCAAAAATAAACGCATTCTAATACCAAGTAAATAATTAAAAGATGACGCATGTTTACAAAGGAAGCTAAAGAAAACATATACATACTTAAACTAAGAGTACACGAACAGAGCACAAAAGAGAATGAATAAAACGTGTCAACAGAATTTTTGCAAATCATTTTGCTTATAAATTTTTATAGCAGGAGAACCTTTGTTAACTCTAGCATACACAGCACCACGCAGAGTAAATACGGAGACCAATTTTCCAGCTCTTCTTAACCGTATAGTCTCTTGCAGTATCTTTCTTGTAGCAGCAGCCAGACTCTCAAATATAGAAAGTGTACCTTCGATACAAACAACAGATAGAGAGACTGCAGATTTAGTTCTCCTTCTGTAGTTGCTGAAAGCGCGGAGAGTACGGTTGCGATCAGTTGGTGTATAGAATTTGATGATCACTACGCTGCTAGTGTTACTATTCATGCGCTTGATACGGAAGATGTCTCTTATTTGCGGAACGTGAAAATCAATGGACAAGCACACCAAATTAGACGTGCTCTTTAAATTCCCTCCTTCGATAAACGGTATGTCAAGAACAACCGCGTCAGCAGCAACTTCGGGAGCAATTTTCTCTGCTTCCACTTTCTCAACCATAAGGCGCAGCTTCTCAACTTCGGTTTCACACCTCTGGTGTTTTGTCTCCAAGGCAGTAATCCGCTCAGCAGAGCCATTCACCTTGGAGGTAAGCACAGCGACTTCTGTGTCTATCTTCTTAACTAGTGCAGCCTCTGTAATTTCTCTGTCTGACACTGTATTTTCTCCTCAAGTTCACGAATCGCAGTTAATATTGAGGGCAAAGCAGCGACACTCTCATCTAGTTTCAATGTTTTAGGCGAGGGGGAACCTTTACTTAAGCGCCTTTTAAGTGCAGAAGGGGGAGCTGGTGACATACCTTAGTAAATCCAAAAACAACAAACGAAGGCAGTAACAAACTCAAGCGAAACGCTAGAGCTTAGAATTAAATTTGCTTATAATTCACTCAGGTGAACCGCCGACTCAACAGCAACAGAAAGATATCAACTTTGTATTTTATTTTAGAGAAATACCACGTAAATTTACTGATTAAACGGAGCAAAAAACACTATGCACGTCTGTACTCACGAACGGCAAATTATAGATCTCAAAGAAAAGAATAAAACAACACAATGGAAAAGAATGCCCAGCAAAGAAATATGTATTTTAAATAGTAAAAAGCAGGCACGTGAACCGAATGAAAAATTTGGTTGTTGTTGTTGTTGTAGCGGCTACAACAACCCCGCCCAGGACGGTTGGTATCTCAGTCGTTGTCGTCAAGTTCCACTAACAGCAACCCTACGAAGCGTGCAGCTTCTGTGGGGTTTGTCCAAAGGGACGAAGAGATGTTTCGAGTCATGTGGGGTCTCTCCGCATGCCGGACACTCATTCGGCACATCCTCATTCAACCTACTCAGGTAGGAGTTCAACCTGCTGCAGTAGCCGGAGCGAAGTTGTGCAAGTGTTGTGCGTGTCT
>NW_016157858.1:104000-136593 GCF_001687245.7 Rhagoletis zephyria | reverse complement strand
TATACCATGCCGACACATGAAGACGGTTATCTCCTCAATCTTGCTCTGTAGCCCGTTGCAGTTAAATTGAAGGAGCTTCATGTGGTTCGGGAGACGTGTCGTGATGTGGGGTGTAAGTGAAGTGTATGTTCTTGCCGCCGTTGGCTGTGTGTGCTGCTGTGGTGATTGCCCCCCTGTGGTGGTGGCGGGGGGCGTCCAAATGGAGTCTGCGACCGAGCAGCGAAACACGGGACCTCGAAGTTTCCAGTCCAATCTTGCGTGGTACGCAGACCTGAGCATGCCCTAAAGTGGCACCAGCCAAGGCAGGTGTTGCACTTGACTGATGTCACATTACGGAATATCCTGGTCTGATATACCGTGCAGATTGTAGGGGGAACCAGGAGTTGTTGGCGGCGGCGTGTGGGTGGTGGTGCGGTTGTGTGTGTTATGTGGTCTGTAGTGGCTGTGGTACGGTCTGTGGTGTTATTATGTTGTTGTGTTGTGGTGACTGTGTGAGGCTGCTGTGTGAGTGTGTGAGGCTGCTCGGGCGGACTGTGGTTAGCCGTGGAGGCTGCTCTGTTTGAGCAACAGGGGGCCACGTACGACGTGGTCCACTGTCTATGTGTCCGTAGTCCCGAGCAGACTCTGAGGTGACTCCACCCCTCGCAGGCATTACACTTGCCTGAGGTGGAGTTGTGGTGTAATCGTCTTCGGCATACACAGCAGGTGTAGGTTTTTGGCCCTAGGTTTGACTCGATGCCAGCCCTGAGTAGGAGAATACGTAGTGAACGTAGCCCTATGGACGGTAAAACCCGAGTCATTCCGGTACGTAGAACCGGCTGTCGTGGGAATGGAAAAATTTGGTCGGTTCGGTTCAGCGGTTCGAACCGTTTTTGCACTTGTGGATTGGTTCGTCAAAGTGGTTTTTTGGTCTTTTAACGGGGGGGGTTCGGTTCGGTTTAACGGTTCGGAAAATTTGGTCGGTTCGGTTCAGCGGTTCGAACCATTTTTGCACTTTTGGATTGGTTCGTCAAAGTGGTTTTTTGGTCTTTTAACGGGGGTTTCGGTTCGGTTTAACGGTTCGGAAATTAAAAAAAAAAATNTGGATTGGTTCGTCAAAGTGGTTTTTTGGTCTTTTAACGGGGGGGGTTCGGTTCGGTTTAACGGTTCGGAAAATTTGGTCGGTTCGGTTCAGCGGTTCGAACCATTTTTGCACTTTTGGATTGGTTCGTCAAAGTGGTTTTTTGGTCTTTTAACGGGGGTTTCGGTTCGGTTTAACGGTTCGGAAATTAAAAAAAAAAAATCAAAATAACGCGCAAGTTTAAGTAAAAGAAAAAGAAAAAAGGGGGTAAATTTATCTATTGAAAATTGGTTGAAACGAACCTTTAACCCTTTATGAAAGATGGTTCGGTTTTCGGTTCGAATCAAACATTTGTGGAAAATTTCGGTTCGGTTAATGGTTCAGTTAGTTTATAGAAAAAAGAGGTTTTCCAGTTCAAAACCGGTTCGGTTCAAAACCGGTTCACGCCCCGGGTAAAAAGAGCAAAAATGTTCTAAGCAAGGAGAAAGAAAAAAGAGCCGCACTTTGCTAAGCAAAGATCCGCATTTAAGAGCCACGTTTGCCCACCGTTGGTATATAGATTTTTATTTAGATAATTGTTTAATAAATTTTACTATAGTAGGAGCTTGCAAAATTCGGAAAATCTCTTCCCGTATATACAATGTACATAATAATGCTGAATATGTCGCATGCATAAATTTGATGCATGATTTGATTTGAATTTATTCGGCAATGTCTTCATATATCACTTTCAAACATGTAGTATAAGCGACTTGATATAAACTGGCACTTGCATGCTGTGTTACATGTCGCTATGTTTTTTAGTTCAGGCCTTCAGTATCTATATATAATTGCTCAGTCATACGACTTAGTTAGGCCGATCTGTAGCATATCAAACTAAAGTGCAAGCTGCAGTTGCAGTTAACCGTGTTTGTCAAAAAAGTAAAAAGCGACAGAAAAGTCGATAGGGAGTAATATAATCTATAATATAATATAATATTAACCATATTTGCGTGGAAATGAGATTCGGAAAAGTTGTTAGGTTATTCATAGTGTTCGAGCGGGGCAATATGGGGGCCAAAAATCCTCGTGATTCCGGCAACGGGGATCAATGGGGGAGCCGGTTCTTTAACACAATCTTTTACTTACTCTCACGAATGCTCTAATCTCCAATGGTATTAACAAATTGGGTTTTTGTATAATGTACACAATTCACGTTTATTGCTTAGTATGATAAATATACAGGATCAAATTGACTCACCTGAGGTATCGCTGGCTGTCGAATCAGAAAAGAGCAGGAGACTATAGTGACTTGCCGCATTTATAGATTCCACAGAAGGTGGAATCTGGCAACGGGATTGACTAACAGGACTCGTGCCAAAAGGGAGATAACGTAACGAGTCCTGTCAGCGAGCGACACCTCTCGGTGAGGTTTGTATGCTAAACTTAACCCTAAAATGCAGGCCTAAACACATAGTTTTGAAATATATTTCACGAAGCCAAAAAATAAAAATAGCTGAGATCCCTTTCTTTTTTAAACACCTAGGATATCACTGACCATTAAAAAGGACACTGAATGATCGCAAACCTCAAAGCTTTACACATTTTTGTATATGATTTTTAAAATGAACGACCCAAACTTAGCCGGTATACATATTTAAAATTTTTTAGAACCTGTGGTTGAATTTTTGTACTGAAAGGGTTAACCCTAAAGTATAATCTACGTCTGCGAGGCGTATACGGAATGGGTATTTTTTTAAATTTAACACAAAATTTGCTTTTTATTTTGTTGTTTTAAATAAATGTGGTTATAGTTAAATAAATGTGGTTATAGTTTTTTTAAAATAAGGCAGGACTAAGTATATTTTAGCTCACAGGTTATCTTTTAAGTACATAAGCCTCTACGGCTTCTACGGTTAAGAAAGCTTTAGTTTGAAAGTGTGATATTAAATCCTTTTCACCATAAACGGCGCCAATTTTCAGTGATTATTGCGTTTCAGATTAAGACTAATACCAGATACTGTGAAAGGTTGGACTATACCTTAAAAATGACGGATTTCTCATGGCCCACTGCACGAAGCTTAGAGTAGCGCAATGTCTTTTAAAAACTTAAAAATTATCCTGGGTTATCAGATGTCTAGCAATACAAGATTAATTGTTGTCTTTCACGAAGTTCTTTAAATAAAATTTGAGCCACCGAGACGTCTGCTTTTTAAATAATTTTTGTAGAACAAATTAGCAAGTACATATCGTCCCCCGACAACCCCCCAGAAACATGAATGTGTAAAGATGAAACTTTTTGATTTTTTTTTTATATTTCGGACCCCTAAATTCGATCCTGGCGACGCCCATCCCCTGGGACTTAAGGATCTATGAATGAGTTTTTTGTTTCTTTACCAATGTTGCTTGTAAATAATTTTACATCTATTTATGTCTCATTTGTGGATGTTTCTCCACTTTATATAATAATGGTATTTTTGTTTTAATATCTTTAGATATTTTTTATGTCTGATTTGTGGAATTTATTCAATTTCAATTTATTCAAATAATAAATAATCTAGAAATATTCAGTATTTCTTACAGATTATGTACTTAGAACTAACTACAGAGTTTCGTATAGCTAAGAGTTACGCTAATAATTCATTTGATAATGATTTAAAGCTAAGCTTGGAGGAAGAAAAATCGATAGCCAAAGAATTTGAAATGGAATTAAATTCTTTCAAAGCTCTCAAAATAGGAGCATGAGATGCATAAGTAGTTCTAACCCGTTCTACAAAGAACAGATCACTACTCCGAAGGCTTATTTGAGGAATATGAAAATAAATGCGCTCAAGAAGGAAAGGAGAGTCAGTCACTCCACTTACGATGTCAAACACAAAGGAGAGCGAAAGGATAATCCTTCTACTATGCAGAGATTTTAAATTAATTAGTAAGCACCTAGCACTATGAGAAGGCATCGGATACTCGAACTTCAAAGACCTAAGAGCGAAACGAACAAAATTCTTTTGAACGCGTTCAAGCCTCTTGATATGGCAATCGTGATACGGTCTCCATATAAAGACTGCATATTCCAGCTTAGACCGAACGAGCGCAGTGAATAGTAATTTTAAGTTATAGGGATCAGTAAAGTCAGACCCAAACCGTCGAATGAAGGCTAGTATAGAATAAGACTTGGCAATAATGTAATTTAAATGGCGGTGAAACAAAAATTTAGAGTCAAAAACAACTCCAAGATCTGCAATTTCGCCAAGAGTAGTTCGGCGTGCGTTACCAATAAAATAAGAGGTAGATATTAATGACCGCGATTTGGAGAAAGATACGTGAAAGCATTTATTAATATTTAAATGAAGACGATTCTTGCTACACCATGCAGCCACGTTATTGAGATCAGACTGAAGCTTGATTGCATCAGAATAACTCGAGATAGTGGTAAAAAATATCAAGTCGTCAGCATATAAAAGAAACTTAGATGAGGAGAAACATTCAGAGATATCGTTAATAAAAAGAACAAAGAGCAAGGGTCCTAAGATACTACCCTGGGGCACACCGGACGAAGCAATAAAAGAACGAGAACAGGTGTTGTCAACAACAACAATACATTTACCCACTTTAAAAAAAAACGGAATGAAACCCCAAGTTTTGCGGCTTGGAAACTAAAATTGAGTGACTGACTTTGTCGAATGCTTTCGAGAGTCAGTATACGCAGTATCGACCTGAAGGCGAATGTTAAAGGCGGACATACAAAATTCTGAAAAAACAGCGAGATTAGTAACTGTTGATCTGCCAGCCATAAAACCGTGCTGCTCGCAGGAAATTAAACGCTTTACTGCAAAATATAGTTTCTCCTTGATAATATATTCAAATAATTTTGAAACAGTAGAGAGTTTGGAGATAGGCCTGTAATTGGCAACATCATTCTTATTACCACTTTTGTATATTGGGGTAATGGAAGTCACTTTCCAATCGTCTATAAACTCACCACAAGCGAGAGATTTATTAAAAATTAATAAGAGCGGATACGCAAAAGCAGAGAAATTCTTAAAAAGAAAAGAGGAGAAACCGTCTACATCCATTTGCGGCGAATTTTTGATATGCAGGATGCCGTCTAACACATCGTCCAGAGTCAAAGAGAGGGAACCAAAATTGATAGAGGAATCAGCTTTTGCTTCAAAATCACCAGCTGATTGCGAGATAGGTTCAAATTAGAGCAGAAAAAGTCCGCGAAGAGATCCGCCGCCTCTTGGGTGCAGGAAGCATTAGTCTCATTGTAAAACATTTCAGATGGAAGACTTGAAATAGACTTTTTCGATTTAACATAACGCCAGAATGCTTTACGGTTTGATTGGATATCGTGCTCAAAATTACGGACATAATTGCGTTGAAGGGTATTATTCAACGATTTAAACTTTTTTGAATATTGCATGTACTTCCCTTTATTAGCAGGGGTATTAGACAATCTGTATTTAAAAAAAAATTTATTCCTCAAATTCTTTAGCTTATTTAGTTTTCTGGTATACCAAGGAATTTTATAGCATTTCTTACGTATAACTGGTATATGCTTACAGAAAATATCATTAGCTTTCATCTTAAAAAAAATCAAAACATTTGACCACATCATTATTAGCAAATATTGAATCCCAGTCTAGTGAAAGAATTTCATTGTTAACAATGTTAAAGTTGCAGCGTTTAAAGCAAAAACTAGGCCTTTGATTTTCAACACCAAGACTTTTAAAATTATAAAATTCTAGTTTAATAACAAGAGGTACGTGATGAATACCAGAACCAGACAATGGATCAAGACATTCATTTACAGTAAAATTCAAAGAGTTGATTTCTAAAACTATTTATTTGAATTAGGTCTAAACTTAAAAAATTATCTACCAAGTAAGATTCAGAGAAGCTATTAACATCTTTGGGGATTAAGGCATGGCTGTTGTCCATATACGACCAATCAATATTGCCCAGATTGAAATCGCCGAGAATACAAATGTTACAGTCCGGATGGTTGGAGACAACTGCTGATATATTATCAACATGCGCCTTATATAATGAGTCAACACTACTCGGCGGGATATATGACGCGCAAATTAAAATTTTGGATTTACCATGTACAAGGACGCATAGTTGGTCCAGAAGTGAATCCATATTAGCCATGCGCGTGAGGGATGAACGAAAGCTGAACAGCGATTAGCACACCACCTTCTCTAGAAAAACCAGTTTTGATTGCATCACGATCCTTTCGGTAAACAGTGAAAAGATTCGAATCGAAATATTCATTTTCGCAGAATTCACCATTTAGCCACGATTCAATTAGTACAAAAATGTCATAATCAAGTTGAGCGCTCAGATTAAAAACTGCTTTTGACTTGGTTCTGAGTCCAGATACATTTTGAAAATAGATCTTTAGAGGCTTAGTGTCAGCTTCAGCAATATCAAAGGTGCTTATGGTTCCTGTTGGGCAGCACCTCCCTTTAGAAAAAAACGGAACGGACGAATCTTCACGTTCATCGGCCAGATATTAGCATTAACAACCTTATTAAAACAGCAGTCAGATACGCCTAGTTGGAAATTTACTTTCTTCAGATCTTCAAGATTTGCGTATTTTTTCACCAACATGTAGCACACCAGCCATTTGGGATCAATCTCAGCATGTTTAGCAACATATGCCAANAGTTGATTTCTAAAACTATTTATTTGAATTAGGTCTAAACTTAAAAAATTATCTAACAAGTAAGATTCAGAGAAGCTATTAACATCTTTGGGGATTAAGGCATGGCTATTGTCCATATACGACCAATCAATATTGCCCAGATTGAAATCGCCGAGAATACAAATGTTACAGTCCGGATGGTTGGAGACAACTGCTGATATATTATCAACATGCGCCTTATATAATGAGTCAACACTACTCGGCGGATATATGACGCGCAAATTAAGATTTTGGATTTACCATGTACAAGGACGCATAGTTGGTCCAGAAGTGAATCCATATTAGCCATGCGCGTGAGGGATGAACGAAAGCNAATTAAGATTTTGGATGAACGAAAGCGACGCTGAACAGCGATTAGCACACCACCTCCTCTAGAATAACCAGTTTTCACTGCATCACGATCCTTTCGGTAAACAGTGAAAAGATTCGAGTCGAAATATTCATTTTCGCAGAATTCAGCATTTAGCCACGATTCAATTAGTACAAAAATGTCATAATCAAGTTGAGCGCTCAGATTAAAAACTGCTTTTGACTTGGTTCTGAGTCCAGATACATTTTGAAAATAGATCTTTAGAGGCTTAGTGTCAGCTTCAGCAATATCAAAGGNATCTTTAGAGGCTTAGCGTCAGCTTCAGCAATATCAGAGGCGCTTACCGTTCCTGTTGGGCAGCACCTACCTTTAGAAAAAAACGGAACGGACGAATCTTCACGTTCATCGGCCAGATATTATCATTAACAACCTTATTAAAACAGCAGTCAGATACGCCTAGTTTGAAATTTACTTTCTTCAGATCTTCAAGATTTGCGTCTTTTTTCACCAACATGTAGCACACCAGCCATTTGGGATCAATCTCAGCATGTTTAGCAACATATGCCAAGATATCAGCAACAGTGACGGTAGGAGAAAACGATCAAAAATGCAGCAACTTCTGACTTCACTGCTGTTGTTAGAGCCAATAACTAAAGGTTGTTTTGGTTTTCTCTGTTTTCTATTAGTAACAGTTTTCCACTCAGAAGCAATACCAAAAGGCTGTGAATCAGAGTTTTCAGTATTAGCGTTTGAAGCGTTTGGTGTAATAGAGATAAGAGTGGGAGTCATAAACGTAACTACACCACCAGGCGTAGTAGCTGACTCATCAGCAGTATTAGGCAGAGCATGAGAGCCAGATGAAAACATGAGCAGTGTTGCCGCGCCGTCTCAGGAAAATGTATCCCTGACCAAGACAAAAATGTATCCAAATGTATCCAATTTTCTTTTTTTACATACACATCTCATAATTTGTAAGAAAACCAAACATTTTCATGAAAAAGACATAATTTGACCCATCCTAAGGACTTGGAATACATGTACATAAAATCAAATATTTGTAATTTCAATTTATAAAGTACATTTTTTGTGCATAAGTATTTTGCAAAGTAAATATAATAAATAGCAAGTACACTCTAAAAAGGCCATGTAAAACTACTACTGAAAAGTATCTATTTTTCAACAAGAATCTGTATAAATCTACGTATAGGTTGTTTAGTATTTGATTTTGAACTTGAGATCATTAAGATATACACATAAATACACATATATAATAATAATAATAATAATAATAATAGATTGGCGCTTACACATATGTTAGTGTTTGGCCGAGCTTCTCCTCCGATTTGTGGCGTGCGCCTTGATGTTGTCACACAAAGCGGAGGGACCTACAGTTTTACGCCGACTCCGAACGGCGATTGTGTTTTTATGAGAAGCTGTTTTTCATGGCAGAAATACACTCGGAGGGTTGCCATTGCCTGCCGAGGGACGACCGCTGTTAAGAAAAAACCTTTTTCTATATTTTTTGCGATGTTGCTTTGACCAGGGTTTGAACCCAGGCGTTGCGGAGTGAAAGCGCGCACTGCTTACAACTACACCACAGCGGTCGACAAATACACATATATAGAATTTTTAAAATTGCAAAAATTTTCAAACTACAAATACATTTCCTACTAATAATAAACATTACTTTATTTTAAACATATTATGTGTAATTTTGCTCTTCCGACTAATTCGTTATGTAAAAGTAAACAGACAATGATTAATTTTATTACACGGCATGCAAATTTGCACACATTAAAAGAGGAAACTGGTTACTTCTCTCAATATGCGCAGATAAACAAAATTTTTAAGAGTGTATTTAAAGTATTTTCAGTAAAATTCATAAAAGTTTCCTTAAATAAATCAAATTTAGTTTCTTAGACTACATTGAAATCTTCTTTCTTTTTAAATTAACAATAGAAAATATGTGATATGAAAGAGATTACTACAGAAAGAGTATAATTTACTTTATATATATCGTCGTTTAAAGTACAAAACCGCGTATCGTCATTCTGCAAAACCGCGTAACTGACATTTGCTGCCGAAAATTGGATTTGCTCACACAAGCTCTTGGCTCAATCCTTATCCATTCGTCCTGAAATATACTAGCCAGAAATGCATTATCTTGATACGCGGTTTTGCATTTTGTTGATACGCGGTTTTGTACTTTAAACGACGGTATGTATATTAAGATATTGCGTAAAGCATCCTTTTAAGCTAATTAAAGCAATTGCGCTTATACTATTTTGGTGAGATCTCTTCATATGTTCATTGCTTCGTTCACAAAAAATAAAATGCTTTAATTTCACGCTTAAGTAGCGATTCTTTATACGTTTAGAAAACGTAATGCTTTCTACCATCTTTAATGAAAATCGATTTTTGAACGAAAAAAACTTTATAGGAAATATAAAATTTTGGCCTATTTAAAAAAGTATCCACATTTATACTGACCGGAAAAAACAAGTATCCCGCAAAAATTCGTCTAAAAATGTATCCATCCAATTTAGATCCAAACGGCATCCCTGAACATGAGTGACTGAGCAGATGTAGAAGAGAGCATCTCAACATCATGTGCTTCGCCACCACCACTAATAGTAGGCCCATCACCAGCAGCGTCGGAGGATGGGAGAATGGGAGACTCCACAACTTTTTTCGGCTGCACACCCAAAGCACTACATTCAGTATTAGAATTGTTGATGCTGGATCTCTCTCCAGGCGTGGTAGAAGTAAGAGTTTTTTTTGATACGGTTTGCAAATGCAGGTTATTACGGTCATCGACCTTAGCTTTGGAGCGCGTACGAATATGGTTGGTCAACGAGTTAGAGTTGTTTAACTTTTTATTGCTGTCAACTATGATATTAGCACACAGACCTTTTAATGAGCTAATGAACTCACTGAGTGCATTTATATTCTTTTGGGCTTCCTCAACGCTCATATTACGAAGTAGCAGAATGGCCCAATGCACAATTATCACATTGAAATAGCAAATTTTTATTAGTTTTCAAAATGTTTAATGCACCAGAGCTTAGTTTTGCACATTTAATATGAGTTTCGTTTTTACAGATGCCACAAAAAAGGTGCTCTTCACCTTCACTTAAAGTGGAGCACTTAACACAGTTCATTATATTGCCAAGATTCAGACAATGTTAAGCAATAGATAATCACCACGGCGACTGGTACTTTCCACTTTGTGTGACAATAGTCGCATTCCTATTTTCTGCGACAGCCTCTTTTTTATAAAGTGGTTTCTGTTTGCTTTTGATTTGTTTGTTAGCGATGAACAATTCATCACCGCTATTGAAATTGCGAATGGGCAAGCGAGTTTCATTATTTCTTGCATTCCTACTTTCTTGCTCATGCAATAAAAGAGCCTTTAAGTCCTCATTTGTGTGCTCCCTAAAGTTTGCCAGTTCCTGGTAATTTATTCTAGCAGTCCTGTTAAGGTAAACGTCGGCGGTCTTTCTATTAATCACCGAATGGATTGTATTATTATATCTATCAACAGATATCGCGAGACGTTCTTTGGGTGTTAGTCTAGGATATTCAGCGCAAAGGCAACGATATATTTCGATCAGTGCAGAATGTAACCTCTTGACCTGACCATTGACCTCGCCTCGTTGCTTTGGTGTTTTATACTATTCCTAAGGATCTAATGTAGTTTAATATGAGTGGGGTTAAAAGTCCACGCTCATTGTCCATAACTGAAGCTCGTGGTACTGTAAAGTAGTGCAGTGCAACTGTTAATTTTTTTCTCAAATGAGTAGAAGATTTGTTCTTTCTCGGAAAAAGCTTTGTGAATTTATCGATACAGCTAAGTATTTCTGTCGCTCTATTTCGAAAATATCAATTTGTAGAATCTCACACGGATAATTAGGGATAGGGGTTGGCTGCATATACGGCTTTGAAGGACGCCTATCATATTTGTTTAGTTTATATGTTTCACATTGATTAATGTATTCCCTAATATGTTTAGACATAGCCGGAAAATAAAATTTTTCAAGGATTTGTTCCCTATTTTCGCGAGCATTACGATGAGCACGTCTATGCTCGTGTTGAATTATGCTAAATACCCTATCAGCAATCGTAACATTCTCCACTATGCGCTACGTGATTCTAATTTTGTATCTGCTGAAATTATTGACATAAGCCCTTTGCAACCCATGGATCGAATCTTATGGTATTTTAATGCCGTTTATTACACTTGGATTTAGATTTTTCTTTAGGGCAGGCACCAGACATTCGCAATTTAATACGGGCATCGTAGCAAAGTAACTGTTGTAGCCCATATGAGGTTCTTCACTACACTCGCAACTCGCCCCCTTTCGTAGGATTATTTGGTTCTTAAACGTATTTATGGATACCTCTACGTGTAGAATGAGGTCTGAACCATCTTGCTCGGCGGATAGGGATAAGTCAATACAAGTAAATCCAAGTACAAACTCGATACTTTTCTCAAGTTACCAAGTAGTTTTTTACTCGATACTTTTTACTGCGATCCAAGTAGGTATCGAAAAAAGTACTTGTATCGGAAGCGCAAAACTTATTATGCTTCAGTATCTTTTTTGAAAAGCAACCCATTAGAGGAATGGGAATATATGCGCACTACATTTCCGCAGATATATAAGCAAGCCCGTCCATTCATAACGGCTGTTGGTTCATCTGTCCCTTGCTATCGGCTTTTCTAAAAAACAGGTACAACAGGTATGTTCTAAAATTCGAAAATTCGAAATCGACTCGATTTTGATAATTTTCTCCATGGTTTTTAACCCAAAAATTTAAAAGTCTCGCATAAAAATGATTTATTTCATATCGCTGCTGCTTCTTTTAAGGGTTTCAATTATAATATTCACTGTTTTCATCAGATATAATTAAAAAATATTTGGCAAATCGAGTCGAGTTCAAAGTTTCGAATTTCAGAACATGCGCGTATATCAATCTCTCGCCTTTCAGGAAAACATTTGGAAAAGTAAATTTTTTTGAAGAAATATAACAAAAAAGGAGTTATTTTCTCAAACTTATTTTATATGAAAAACCTTTATCTATTAATCTTGTAAAAATGTATTCTATTGCTTTTGTATGAAAAAACATTAGAAGATAAATAATCTTATAAAAATTCATACTTTCATCATATCTCGGGTGTCGTGTTTTTTAAAGCTCGCTAATTAATAATCAAAATTATTGTACAGTGCCCGTGGAATTATACCAAAGGTGCAAAAAAGTGCGCGAATACACCACCGTTGGTGACTTGGTGCCTAGCGAAGGTTCCCCACCGAAAGTGGAGGTTTTTTATCGTGTCTCTTTTGTGAAAATCCAAACAAAATCTCTGGCTGTTACTTTATAAGCAAAGAGAGAGAGTGAGTGAAAAGTGCGCGAAACTTTTGTTGTACCCTCAAACAGAGGGACAATAAAGAAGTGTCAACAGCAAGTGTATACAAAGTTGTCAAAACGCAGAAAAAAGTACTGCCAAGTGAAAAAGCGTGGTTTCACACCTCCTGCATGAATTCCCCAGGTAAGTTTGCATACCCTTTTCGTAGGTGTCCAAAAATACCGCGATCACCTGATCGCACCCATTCACCTGCATTTCAAGCGGCGCAGCAATCTACTGACAATGCCGCTGCCACCCAACTGCATAGTGAGCTAAATGACAATGTTGTCGATCCGTCAGCAGTTGGGAGTGAGATGGGGAGTGAAGCTTGCGCTCAATCAAATCAAGTGAGTGAGCGACCTGTAGCGATAAGAGATATGGAGGTCGTAAACAAACTGAGAGACACACACACTATTAGTATGGTGAGAGCAAAGATTGAGGAATTGAGTAGGTTGATGAACGGGCAACGTCATGTCAAATGAAGAATGTGTTAGCTAGCGCTGCTAAACTATGCAAAAGCATTGAGAATGATGCAAAAACAATTAGCAAGGGAAATATGGAGTCGAAAAGCACTCAAACTGGTCCAACAATTGTAGCCAAAAACCAAACGAAGCGTAGCAGAGCTTCAACAGAAGGCGGTCTTATAACCGAAAATCAGGCCCAACCAATAGGGAAACGGTCGCGTTTTTCTTCCTCTCGCGCTGACGAAACCGGTCAGTCACGCACAAACCCTACTGGTCGGGATGAGGCCGATGAAATTCCGAGTGGTCTTCCTGAGGATGGCGGGCCAAATATCCCAGCAGACAAAGATGGTTGGACCAAGGTGGAGAAAAAGCAAAAGCTGAACCCAAAAAGAAAGATGGCCTGCCCCGATGCCATAATTGTTAAAAGTTCAGGGGATTGTTCATATGCAGACATTTTAAAAATGGTTAAAAGTCAGGACAGCCTCAAGGACTTCAGTGAATCAGTTCGTAAAATACGGAAAACAGCAAATGGGGAACTGCTGTTTCAACTCGGAAAAACATCGGACTAAAATACCACAAAACTAAAAACTGCAGTAGGCCAACTACTATCTGGAAAGCCTGAGGTGAAAGCGCTAACAGAGCAAACGCTGGTGGAAATTCACGATATTGATGAGATCACATCCGGGGAAGAAGTAGTGGAAGCCCTCAATCCCTTACATAGTGACATGAATTTTAAGAACTCAGACATCCGCTCATTGAGAAAAGCCTATGGTGGTACACAAACTGCTTCTCTCTTGTTGCCCACTGACACAGCCAGGGCTCTAATTGAAAAACGAAAAGTCCGGATCGGGTGGATGATACGCCGTATTCGTGAAAAAATTCAGATCACACGTTGCTACAAATGTTTAAATTGGGCCACATCGCGAAAAACTGTTCGAGTACAGAGGATCGAAGAGGTGGCTGCTTTAAATGCGGTGAGGAAGGGCACACAGCCAAAACATGCAAAAACCCAGCGAAGTGCGTCTTATGTGCAAATAAAGACCCATGCTAAGCAAATCACCACACCGGAGGCGTAAAATATCCTTTTTATCAGGAGGCTGTCCGTAAACTACAAAGACCATGAGAGTACTCCAATTGAATCTGAACCATTGTCAGTCCGCTCAAGGCCTACTAGCGCAAACAGTAAATGAGTTAAGCGTAGACATTGCAATCCTCAGTGAACCTTATAAACACAGAGATGCCACAGTATGGACTCGCGACATAGAGGGGAAAGCAGCAATTTGGTCATGTGGACAAAAGCCGAGTTTTATTCAATGTGTAGTCTCCGAAAACTGCTTTGTATGCGCTAAACTTGAAAATTTGTATGTGTATAGTTGCTTGCTTGCGGCGTTCGAGGATATTGTCAACAAACTCTGCCTGGATTCCAGAGGGAGAAGTAATGTAATTGTAGCTAGCGACTTCAACGCATGGGCGCACGAATGGTGCTGCCCTAGAACAAGTCCAAAGGGCAAAACGCTTTGGAAGTATTTGCGTGCTTGGACGTCGTCCTCTTAAACACGGATACCGAATACACCTTCAACAGCAACGGATATGGATCAGTTATTGATCTGACTTTTGCAAGCAAGGGGCTGTCCCTGCATACTAATTGGAAAATTAATATGCGACTTAAATCAAGGTAGCGTCAGTACCCAGCAGGTGACTCGAAAGCCCACTATTTCAGGATGGAAAGTTGCTTCACTAGACGTGGACCTATTCGTAGAAATGCTACCTGCACGTGATTACGAAGGGTCGGCAGACAACATGGCGAAACAGCTAATGGCAGACATTGGGGCCTCATGCGATGCGGCAATGAAAAGGCGGTCCACACTCAGACTACACAACACTGTTTATTTGTGGAACAACCACATAGCATCTCTAAGCACGCACTGCCTTCAAGCCAGGAGGCGTTTTCATCGTTCCAGAGGAAGACAAAATTTCTAAGAAAGGCGATAAACGTACAAGAAAGCGCGTACCGCCCTCAAAACCGCTATTAAAGACAGTAAGCGCCAGCACTTACTAGAGCTGTGTGACGATGCAGAAGGAAATCCATGGGGAAATGCTTACAAAATTGTTACAAAGAAATTGAAAGCTACCAAAGCTCCCACACCAACGTGTCCCATTTTTCTAAAGACTGTGGTTGAGACGTTGTTCCCCAAACAAAGGCCGCTCGTTTCTCCGGTTAAAACCGAGATGGTATTATCGTTTGAACGGGTAACAGCAACAGAAGTATTGAATGCAGTAGAAAAAATAGACGACAAGAAAGCACCCGGGCCCGACTGTGTACCTACTAAAGCCCTCAAACTGGCAGAAAAGCATCTAACTGATTCCTTTGTGTCATTTTTAGACGCATGTTTCGCGCAGGGCATTTTCCCATCTATCTGGAAGCAACAAAAGTTAGTCTTGCTGCCTAAGCCAGGTAAACCAACAGACGATCCTACCAGCTTTAGACCAATATGTCTGCTTGATACAGCTGGTAAGATTTTAGAGCGCGTAATAGCCAACCGCTTAGAGACAGAAGTTTTAGCTAAGGGAGGTATTTCACCCAACCAATACGGCTTCAGGAAAGGTAGATGGCTCGGGGGCTCTAAGCAGCACTGCCTTATTGTTACCCTTGATGTTAAAAACGCGTTCAACTCGGCAAACTGCGCAAAAATATTGGACACGCTGGATCGTTTGGGGGTATCTAAATACCTAAGTCGCCAAATCAGAAGTTACTTCCAGAACCGAATCATGTGGTATGAAAGTGCACATGGCACGAAAAATCTTGAAATCACTGGTGGTGTCCCACAGGGTTCCGTCCTAGGCCCGCTCGTGTGGAATATTATGTACGACGGTGTTCTACGTGTAAAATTGCCTCAAGACGTCCATATAATAGGATTTGCCGATGACCTAGCATTAGTGATAACCGCAAAGCATTTGCCCGAAGTCAGGGACATAGCAACCAGCTCCGTGAATGCAGTTAGGTCTTGGCTCACCGCACACGGGCTCATGCTCGCAGGACAGAAATCCGAGGCCGTCCTGATAGTAGAAAAAATCAGAATTAGCGAACACGAAATTTCAACAAAGCCAGCGATAAAGTATTTGGTGATCCTGATCGATAAGAGGTTGACGTTCAAAGCGCACTTAGAAAATATACAAAAAAAAGCGGTTGTGACAGTGTCAGCACTATCACGAAAAATCATAAATGCCCGAGGCCCTAATCAACGCAGTAGGAAGCTTCTGGCAGGAGTCGTAAAAAGTCAGAGTATGTATGGTGCTCCTGTATGGCATCTTTCGGTACTCCACTGTTCATATTACCGTGGTCTAAATGCGACCTATCGTTTATGTGCACTACGTATTTGCAGCGCGTTTAAAATGGTTTCAGATGACGCGGCGTTCGTGATATCCGGTCTGCTTCCAATTGACATCTTGGCCAAAGAAACGGTAATGTTGTTTTCAAGCCAAAGAGACGAGCTCCAGAGAACCCATGCACGGCANATTTGCAGCGCGTTTAAAATGGTTTCAGATGACGCGGCGTTCGTGATATCCGGTCTGCTTCCAATTGACATCTTGGCCAAAGAAACGGTAATGTTGTTTTCAAGCCAAAGAGACGAGCTCCAGAGAACCCATGCACGGCAAAACAGCCTGTTAGAATGGCAGCGCAAATGGAACAGCTCAAATAAGTGGCGATGGACGCATCGCTGTATTCCGGATATTGAACGATGGACAAGGAGTTCTCATGGAGAAGTAGAGTTCCATCTAACTCAACACACGATAGTGATCCGTACTGTGACTTCTGCGGGAAAGGCACCATCGAAGACCCGGAGCACATACTTCTACTGTGCCCACGATTCAGCGAACAGAGACGTAGACTCCAACAGTATATCAATGCAGCACTGTCTCCAGACGCTGTAGTAAATTATATGCTGAGAGATAGAGAGAAATGGAGTTTAGCCAGTAGTGAAATAGCGACAATTATGAAATGTTTGAGATGTCTAGAGCGGCAAAGACGTGCAATAGGTATGTAATGCAAAAGTGCGGATTGGAACCTAGGCCGTTCCAACCGCCAAGGCAATGCGGCTCTGAAATTCGCGAACCCGAAGAGCACGAGCGGATTGGAACCTAGCGCGTTTCAACCGCCAAGGCAGGCGGCTTAGAAATTATGCTTTCAAACCGTCTCCCCAACATAGCGTCGGCGCGGATTGGAACCTACGCCGTTCCAACCGGCCTTTAAACCTATTCGTTCAAATCGTGGGGGTGGATTGGAACCTAGGTCGTTCCAACCGCCAAGGTTATGCGGCTTAGAAACTGGCGCTCTCAGACCACCTCCCCAACAATGAAGTTCATTTACAAACGCGTAGGCGCGGATTGGAACCTAGGCCGTTCCAACCACCAAGGCAGTACACATAAACGTACATGGGTTAAATTTCTGAATGCCTGTTTAACGAAACTACCAGCGACGGGGCTGCTCAAAATACAGCCCAGGACTGAGTACATTTGACTGGAACGTACGTGCGAGCTTAGTGCTCAAACCGCCTCCCGACGGAATCCTTGACGGTGGTACCGGGGGCATCGGTACATGGACAGTAGGAGGTTTAGTTCGGGTTAAAGTCCCACACTGACGGGTACAGGCTTTCGATTCTTCCTCCTCGTAACCAAAAAAAGAAAAACATCTATATCTATCTATATACTATTATATAAAATTGATTACATGGGCATTGTTTGTCACGGCTTATTTCTCAAATTACTAAACAGATTTTAATAATTTTTGTTTTAAAACGAAGTATTTGTAAAAGGAAACAGAGTGGCGTACTTATTTTTTTTTATTCTTGGAAGATAAACACCCTTTTTTGGGTGTAAAGTTACAAAAAAATACAAATACGTTCAAGCATTAGCCTATTTGGTCGCAAAATACAGCGCATAGCTACGCGAAAATTCTGTACATCAGTGCCGATCAAACACGAGCTCACAAAGCCAAAAGAGATGTCTATGAGCGACGTGACTGCGCTGTACCACATACATGTGGGAATATACAATATATTACTTACAATATATTACTTACATTCAACAAGAAGAAGACGTGAACAGCCATGTATCGACGAGAAGACGATGAAGACGCAAGAGAGAAGACGATTTGAAAAACGACGAAAGACGAGTTGAGTTGAACGACGGCGATTAAACCGAAAAGACGTGTCGGCGAGAGTTTGCTAATTCAATTTGAAGAAGTGCCATTTAAATACTTTTGTATTCTTATTAACTATTAATCTTAATTGAACTCTTAATTACTTAAATAAAACAACCTACATACATACACACATAATCGTAGTTGAGCTAAACAGCGATCACTGATTGAACTTGCTAAATATATACATGTATCTATATACATATGTACGAAAGACAAAGCATCGCCTCACACTCATGTGCAGTATGTGGTTGACACAACAAACTAAACATACGTATGTTTGTAAATATGAACATACATATGTATTTATGTATGTATGTACTTGGGTAATTTCCAAGTAAAGTGTACATGGCAAGTATTATTTATATACTTTTTTAAGATTGGTAAATTTATTCTCTGAAACCGTTTACCGACGTGAAAATTTGTGCAGAATACGAAACTGCTTTCAGGCTTTAATTTTTGCATTTTTGTAAAAGATTCTCCACAATGTCACTTTTTTAAAAGTAAGTTATGTAAATGATTAAATAAGTTTAGAAGCTGTTAGAAAAAAGGATACTAGCTGATAAGCATTGTACTGATTTTTTACATTAAATGCATGACTTTTAAACATTGGCATATCACTTTGAATCTCATTTATTACATAAGCTAATGTGGAATTTTTTCCACCTTCTTCATTGCATTTTTCATGGTTTTATGTGATGGGTTTTCTTGGGGGGCAGGCTTTTTGATTAATCTTTCTTGGGCAACAATTTCCCATATATGCTTTTTAAATGAAAAATCCCTTTTCAACTAAAAGTGACATTCTGGAAATATTTCACATTTTTTTTTTTTTTTTTTAGAGTTTTATTTCACGAAAACATATAAACAAGGAAATGAAAAACGTTAATAATAATAATAGATTGGCGCTTACACATATGTTAGTGTTTGGCCGAGCTCTGACTTGTGGCGTGCGCCTTGATGTTGTCACACAAAGCGGAGGGACCTAAAGTTTTACGCCGACTCCGAACGGCGATTGTATTTTTATGGGAAGCTGTTTTTCATGGCAGAAATACACCCGGAGGTTTGCTATTGCCTGCTAAAAACGTTACATTCAGGAAAATTCGGAGGGACAATGTTATAATAGAAAGCAACGCATATGTTGATAAAATTTTTCAGCCGAAAATATAATAAAACAATAAAGGTTAAGGTGGTTATTTACAAACAGTTAGGCCTTTTTTCATTGTTTCTTTGCTTAAAAATTTTTTTCATGTTGATTATCGAATAACCTGAGCGGGAATATATATTTTTATATGAAGTACGCAAAATATATCAAAGAAATACCGTTCGCAAAAGAAAACAAAACGACTTACAATAATAAAAAACGGCTTTGTTAGTGGCTTATTATTAGGATCGTATAATGCTGTTTTTGATTTTTCGTTTTTACCACCATAAAAAAATTTAGAAAGGGGGGACAAAAAATAGCACTTCGTTTGGAAATGACCCGCTTACATATCAACTTCTTTTCCCAGCCGAATGAACTATAAGTGCAACTATGTGCTTCGATTTTGCTGTTCTCAAGCTTAATTCTATACATATAATACAATTGTAAAAGACCGATGTATTATAGATATTAAAGAAAAATTAATATGGGAGGTCTTTATTAGAGCAACAGAAGCCAAATCAACAGTTTTTTGAAATTTTGTCTGTCTTTCTGCTGGTGTGTTTGCACGCGTATCAGTCAAAACCTAATGCATGGAATTGAATGCATTGCTAGACTTAAAATATTGAAAACAATATTAGAGAGGCCATTTTTGTAAATTTTAGTTAAAGCAGAATGATAAGATAAAGTAGATGTTAAAGTATGGCTGTCAAAAGAAAGAGTTTAAAGAAAGCCTACTGTCATACCCACACAAAAGCGTTGGGCTGAGCGTTTTCTGACGCCTAGCGTTAACGCCGAAGTGTAATACCTAAACAAAAGCGGCAACGCTACGTCAAATGAATAAATAACACCAACAATAAGCATAGGTTTGTTTATGTGAATTACGAAAATGACAGTTTCGCCGTTTGCTGCGTTCCCAACGCTCTGTCAAGTTCGGATCTTCTAACCACTAAGCGTTGACGCCGCTTTATTTCGGTATGCTTCATACAAATTGTATGATCATGGGAATTTTTTGCCAGCCAGACAACGCTGACGCTTTTGGTTAGGTATGGCTGTTACAGCTGAAAATATTTTTTTGGGGGTTGCCACCTGTTTTAAAATTTTAATTTAATTTGATTATTAAATACTAGCAAATACCCGGCATGCTTCGCTGCGCCTTAAAAGTATTTTTGCTTTGTTACTCCCTCTCACAACATTTGAAAATATTAGTTGATATTGCAGTACATATTTGTATAGTAGGGAGATTTTTTCAAATTATATAAATATACGTTATTTGAATATTGAATTAATACACGTTTGAGGAAAGGGTGCGATAGTAGACTCCAGTTATAAGATTATAAATTAAATTTCCAAGAGAAAGTCGGTTCTTTACATATTTTCTAATTACCTTCGAAAATATATTAACTCAAAAAAAAAATAAACAATGCTTCATAGATCATTTTTTTTTAAATCTAACTTCATAAAGTTCTTTAAAAATATTTTGTAAATGAGGCCATAAGAGCTTAGGGGGAGAGTTACAACACAAAAATACATTTAAGGCGCAGCGAAGCACGCCGGGTAATTGCAAGTAAATAAATATATTTGATATGAAATGGAAATTTTCACATCTATTTCCGCAATCTTCAAACCCATGGTTTCAATTGTACGCATTTCGTCAGGGGTTTTCCAACAACTTGGTTTTGCTGCAGTGAAGCGACAGAGCATGTGACGAGAAAAAATATATGCCCAGGCGAATTTATACAAGGTGGTGTTGTCCAATCAACTGATTTCTTCTTCTTTCCTTCGCCTTACATGTATTTTGTTTTTACTTTTACTCATTTGACAGCATGCCCCTGAATAGCAACAACAAAATACATGTAAACTTTGAGGCGAATTGAGATTTGACATTTTGCCCCTGATACAAAATACATGTAGTTGTTGTTTGTTTTATTCTTGCTACCACCTTGTATAAATTCGCCTTGATATATGCGGACATTTATATATGTATGTATGCACATATNTTATTCTTGCTACCACCTTGTATAAATTCGCCTTGATATATGCGGACATTTATATATGTATGTATGCACATATGTATCTATGCCAGTGTGTGGGAGTCTCCGGGAGCTACTCGGCTTTCACATACAAGTCGTGTGTGCGCAGCTACCGAACAGAGACAGAGACTTTTAGTACTAATAAAATGAGTGTACTTATTCATGATCCATAACCAGGGACCGAACATAACAGTTATTGATGAAAACTGTCATGGAAAAATTCGCTATGAAGGAAATGTTCTACAACTAAGTGAAACATACCAATCGATTTCGTTTTGCACCGAGACTCAAATTTGAAAATAAATTTTTATTTGCAATTTTTATGTAACATTTAAAAAAATATCAATTATATTTGATTTTTATATTTGAAATCCAAAATAACAATTATTTTTGATTTTTATATTATATGGCTTAGATAACAGTTATTGAAGAGTTTTATTTATAAAAGTCATCAATAAAAATCAGTCAGTGACTTATACTTTTAAAAGTCATTAATATAAATCAGTGACCGACTTTTATTTTTTAAAACAATCGTATAAAAGTCATTAACATTTTTCGCAGTTAAGAAGGTGTGGGAACACAAAAGTTTACTACGACTTATTCAAATGACTTTTATAAGTATGATTGAAAAAATAAAGATCAGTGACTGATTTTTATTTATGAATTTTATAAATAAAAGTCTTCGGTAACTGTTATTTAAGACATATAATTTAAAAATCAAAAATAACTGTTATTTGCAGATTATTTAAATAAAAATCAAAAATAATTGTTATTAAAAAGTCAGAAATAACGGTTATATAAAGAGTAATTAAATAAAAGTCAAAAAATAATTGTTAAAGAGTGATGTTTTCAATAAAAGTTGTAACTGTTACGGTCCCTGTCCATAACAGTTAGTGNGTTTTCAATAAAAGTTGTAACTGTTACGGTCCCTGTCCATAACAGTTAGTGCAAATGAGTACTTACATTAATTCAAAAAATGACTAAGAGTAATTTCCACCAAAACAAGAACACACTCAAAATATACTAACCCTTATTTGTGGCGGCAATTTTTGTCTCTATCGAGTATAGTCTACCCAGCTAGATTTTACTCATTTGGTCGAGTGAGAGGCTGAAAATAATTTCAATGGCGCGTATTCATAGTCCAGCAACTAAGTCGAAACTAACAAAGTAGCAACTTAAATTTAAGTACCAACTTAAATTTTACCTCTATTCATAGTCGCATTTCAGACTTCTACTAAGTAGTTTCGACTTAGTGTACGATATAGAAAAACGAGTGTGAAAATGTATCGATTTTTCCTTACGATATTTTGGAAAAATTACATTTTTATTAAATAATATCAAGTTTGATCATCCGTTTATGTAATTTTTATTTTCATTGCATGATTATGCAAAAGAATAAGGTATCATTTACTTGTTAATTGTGTGAAATAGCCAGAACAACCGCAGTGATGTTAAGTCGATGTTTATCGAAAGCATGCTGTGAAACATACAAATAGTAGATATCTAAATGTTATGCACAAATTTACTTTAAAAGAACTAGCGTGAAACTGACTTATTATTTGAAAATTTATCTAAATTATTCCAAATATAAAATTGTGATGTAGCTTTATTCGAATTGTAATAGGCATTTAATTTCATCTTCCGATTAAAATGGATCGATCTTTGTAAATTTTAATTGCAGATTATTCAATATTATCAAAATCACCCTCTACCAAATTAATTTTTACATATTTCGCCTGCTTTCCCTTAATTTGATAAAATACTTTTTCCTAGTTACGACTGCAGCCGAAACTAAATTTTAAGTTGGTACTTAGCCAGAAAAGTCGAAACTAAGGCGACTATGAATAGCTTTAGTTGTGACTTAGAATAGTTTCGACTTAGTTAAGTACTAAGTATGACTATGAATATGCGCCAATGAGTTTAATATTATTTGTGATCTGCTTTGTGCTACATCAGTGTTGGCATTTTTGGTACAATTGTACTTTTTTGATAAAATTTCGTTTACTACGCAGTACTTTTTAGTACAATTTTGTGATTAATACTATAAGTATATACGTAGCTCTGAAAATTCACTGCGGGAATTTGTTTTATCTTTTTGTATCCGCCTTCTCGTTTTTGCCTTTGTTAGTTTTGAAAAAAGGTTTTTAAATAACCATTATAACATAGCAAAAGGTGTGCTATCAACCTCACATACCTAGGCAAGTTTTGAAAGAATATTTTCGATACTAAATCTTATTAAAACAAAATGTCGAAATCAGCTTCATATAGTTAGAAACAGTGTCATCGTTAATTCATTATGTTCTTAAATATCATAACTTCACGATACTCATATATTGACTAGAGTTGACTATTTATTTTATTATTTTTTAGTTCTAATTATTTGTTTATAAATATATAGTTAATTCCTTAACAAAAACTGTATGAAAATAAGTTTAAATCTTTGAACAACATTAAAAAAATCGACAAACTTTCGTAAAAATTTCGAGCGTTCTATTTCAATTTTAGTATAATAAAGAGCAAGTTTAAAACAGCTGGAATTTGCTGTCAATGTCATATTATCTAAACGCTATTTTTTTTAACGAAGAAAATGAGCAACACCTTCATCAAAAAAAAATATATATATATTAAAAATCAACGATAAATCGCAACTATTTTAAACTTGCACTTCATTTAAATTGATCGGACTACAAACGGCATTCTCAAAACATGTATTTCTAGGAAATCGAGTTAAAAGCCCGAAATTTTTACGAAAGTTTGTTGATTTTTTTAATGTTGCTCAAAAACTGAACCTTGGGGTTTTACTAAAGTATAAACTGCATTTTGATAATAATTAAAATTAAATAATTTTAAGATAAATGGCCAATCTTGTCAATATGTGAGTGTCGTAAAGTTTTGATAAGCACTTCAAATAAATAAAATGTCAAGCTTTAGTACTGAGTTCAAAGAAGATGTCTCCTTTACCCATGCATAATAACTTAAAAAAATTTGTTTGTTAAGAAGTTTACCTTTAAATGTGTGCATACACATTTATGTTCAAAGTGTAAAATGTACCTACATAAACTTTCCCATGAATACCATCAAATCATTGAACTAGCTGTCAATTTTCTGTGTAAGTATCAAGTTGCGAAGTACAAATTGAAAAATCTATAAACAAGCATAAAAGCTTTGTAGAAAACTTTAAATCAAAATGAATTTTTTAGTTGAAGGTATAAACTTTATTTTAATTCAGTTTTTGTTTCATTTACTTGCTTTGTGTACATAAAAATACTAATCTTCCCTTAGTGCCATTATCAGTGTTCAGTAGTTCTTAGAATTAATGTTTCAGGTAAGGTTTTAGTTGTGTTCCCTCCGGGTCCCTTCAATTATTTCTTTTTTTAAACATAAGTTAATGTTTTAAGATTCTCAGTTGTTAAAATCAGCTGCATATTTTCGCTTTATATTGTGTAATTTGCGAAAGAGCAACTCCACCTTTTTGTTTTTGTGAGTGTTTTTGCATATCGTCGTTTAAAGTACAAAACCGAGTAACGTCACTCTGCAAAACGGCGTAACTGACATTGGCTGCCAATAATTGGATTTGCTTACACAAGCTCTTAGCTCAATCCTTATCCATTCGTCCTGAAATATACTAGCCAGAAATGCATTTGCTTTATAAGAAAGAGAACAATTTTGAAATATGAGTGTCTCTAGAAATATTAAATAAATAAATAAATAAATAAACGACGATATGCATTGTGAAAGTTCTTCGTCGTGCTTGTGTTATGTTCCTCTTTGTTGTTATGCATGTACCGCAATGGGTTTGGTTGTGCTGTTTTCATGTTATTATTATATTTATTGTTTAATTGCATTATTTTGATTTTGCGATAGGTACATCTAATCAGTGTGAACTTTCTCGTAAATATATTTTTGATATTTGGTGCTCTGACCAAAGTTCAAATGCTGAAAGATCAAGGAAAGCTTACGATTTAATTAAAACCCAAATCGAAAATCAGGGATACACATTTAATGGCCCTGAACTAATAGAACGTTTACATTATAATATTAAAAAGATATCTGAGTTCTGGAAAAAATGTTACCGTTCAAAGGCAATAGTTCTTGAGAGATACTCTCATTGGTTTGCCCAAAATGAGTTGATTTATTTAAGTTTGCAAGCATCAATATCTGGACCAACTCAAGATCGAGGACCCGCTGCCAATGATTTGCGTTTCGCTACCCAAAAACAGAAATTATCGATTTTGCCAGCCAAGGCTTCTGCCGCATTATCTTTAATAACGGATGCAAACTTATACTAGGTTCACATATAAGTAGATTATCCTCATTTTCGAGCTTAACACCCTAATCTGTAATTATAACAAGAGATTAGCCATATAAAATCCGTCCGTTATAAAATAATCTCAGATTAAACCGATAACTTTTCGGTGTCCATCCTAGTTTTATCGATTGTTTTTGCAAAAAAGATGAGAAATGCCAAATGCAAAAGTAAACAAAAATGTACGCTAGCAAGGAAAAGAGGTTTGTAAAGGTATTTTTAATAAATGATTAAGTTAAAATATATTTATATTGCTTATTATAGCATAAAAACGTGATCACGGTGACACATAGAAGAAACATAACTTTTCCTTGAGATGTGAGAATAACAAGCACAACAAATTTGACGGCTAATAATCTAAGATTTGCCTGTGTAAACGGGGTGATTAAAAAACGAGCTTTGATTGAGATAATATTGATATGTGAACATAGTTTTAACAAAGCATCAAAACCTTTTGATAAGAAGCTTTATAAACTCAGAAAGTAACGCAGCTTTCTTTCCATGCTACGACAACATTTTAAAAGAGAAAACAAAAAGTTTAGGAAGTACGCGCATGATACTGCCGAAGAACTCGTTGAAACATATTCTTGGTATTATCTCACAGTTACCATACAAAAAATATTAATTCACGCTCCTGACATTATTAAAAACGCTTTAGTTTCAATATGAGAGCTCTCAGAAGAAGCTGCCGAGTCTAGAAATAAAGACATTAAAAAATTCAGATATCAGCACACGCGCAAAACTTCCCGCATTTTAACTAATACGGATATGCTTAATAGATTGTTGTTAAGTTCCGATCCATTTATATCAGGGCAGAGAATCTTAATGAGCAGGCATAAATCCATTTTGTTGAAGTCAGTTTTTGATCTTAATGAGCAGGCATAAATCCATTTTGTTGAAGTCAGTTTTTGATCTACTGCAATAGATGCAATTGCAATTGCAAGATGATATTGAAATTCCAATATATTGGAATACTTTTTTATATTTTTTTAATTTGTGTTAATCTTTATTATTTTTGTCGTTTAATTTTCGTTTTTCATTTGTCTTACTTTTATTTGATACAAAGTCAATTTTCTCTTGTAAGTACCCAAATAAAAAAAAAATGATAAATTGGTTCTCTTTCAATGTGTAATGGGGTGGTGGGAGGTAGGTAAAGCTTGTTAACCATCATTATTTTATATATATACTATTGATATATTTATTTTAAAATTTGCAAGTCGATATCTTCACTGAAAGTATATTTGGCCGCCCTCTCCATACAACACCGACCACAGTGCACTGTGCGACATGCGGGCGCCACCATAAACAAGTGTGAGCTAAAAGTGAGAGTGGGTTAGTGTGCCTTCGCATGCTGTCGCTTTCTCGTCGTTTGTACATGTTTTGTTGCTATAAACGACGAAAATCACTAAAATCACTCAACTGAACTATTGGTGCTTCTTAGTGCTCCTACTCATTTCGGTACAACTAATTTGTTTAATTGCTCAATGAGAGAATTGAGCACTACACCAATTCATATCAACAGAGAACTTAGTCATTGTACATGCTCTCGCTTTGTGTGCCGAGCGTAAAATAGTGTTAGTGCATATGTGTGAATATTCTGCAATGAATAATATCCACTAACACTTTTTCTTGTGTTATTCAACCAATTAACTACTTAAAAACACGAATAATTGCTTGAACTTATACGCTGCTAGCAGCCGGTCAGTTTGCGTTTGTACTTCATGCTGTAAGCATCGGATGCGCGAGCTGTCTTGCTGAGTACACACATACAGATACAAAAATATTGCGCTTGTATTGGGAGCTCTGCCAACGCTGTGCACCACTGATCTATGCACATACATACGTATGTACTTATGTGTGTATATCAGCATTTTAGTTGAAAGTACGTTTTGCTCGTCGCTATCTTCATCGCTCCACTACATTCCTGTCCTTAGTTTTATTCAGATACCACAAATGTACCCTGCAACTGTCCTGCAGTGACTATCATTTAACAAATCATTTGAGTAGCAAGACTGATAGAGATTTCTGTCACTGGATACCTACAAGTTTCTATCAAATTCTAAAGGGCAGGGAAAGGGAAAGGGGAAAATCTGATGGAAACTTTTGTATACGTGTGATGTGTGATGCTTCATCTCCTTCTAACATATACGTTATGGCATATTGCTAGACTGCTTACTCCCTTTGAGTTCGGCATTTAAATTTTAATCATCAGTGGTGTAAATCTTCAACAATTATGAGTGATCAACCTTGATAGAAATATAAGTCAGGAATGTGCAATCAAATTTGATGTAATAACCGATCAATCATGACACATCAAGTCTGTCATGTTTTCATATAATTGTTGATTACTCACAGTTGATGTAAAAATTCGTCTAGTCTGATCTCTCTCCCACGATATAGAAATCTATCATTAATGACACATGTAATACTTGTTCTTTCTTTTATTTTCATAAAATAGTATGAACTAATTATTGATCATAAAAAATTTGTATTGTTAAAAGATATGTACATATGTATGTACATATGTATACGGTAGTGGCCACATAATTAGGGATACTATTTATTTAAAAGTTTTGACCATTTATTTAAGAACTTGCGTCGATTTTTGAGAATTTTTGACAAAGTATGTTAAAAAGGTTTATATATAGGTATATAGTTATAAATAAATAACGAAAAAATAAATGGTCAGAACTTGTGTCCCTAATATGTGTACATATTACCTCGTAGGATTGTGTCAACCAGTATAAGTTTGGTTAGTGGTTTTCTCCCATCTGCCGTCACCGAAAATGAATGTTTAATACCGCTAGCTACGTCCTCAGACACACCTTTTATTTTTGATATAATTGACCTTTTGAAAAATGTATGTACAGCAATTAGAACGTGAAATATGTATTCCATAATATAATTTATTACCATGGCTTGTGCATACTCTGGATCTTTTAACTTTGTTTCTATTAAATCCACAGCGCAATAGGACTGCAGTGGTCGAGAACTGGCGATGCCATGCATTTTCTTAATATTGGATTCGTAAATCCGTTTTTCTTGCTCATGGCGGTATTAAAAGCTCTTTTCTTAATTTTAAATGAAATATTTTATAAAACTTATCTTTATTTTTCCACAGCACTTTAAGTTTTGAGCATCTTTTCGTTTTGCGTCTTTCTTTTTTCTGTTGATGTGCGCATTTGAACTTCTTCAGTGCCAAGTACTTTATAATACGGTTTTATTTATTACGTTTATATATAAAAAGAATGTCATACCACAATGAAAACTTTTATTTTTACTTACTTTTGCTATGAACGGGGTCGAATAATGATAAAATTAAAATTAAACTAATTAAGTTCAAAATTATGTCCAAGTACTTCAGTACTCGACATTATTTGGCAGGTACAACTACTTTTGTTGAGCACAAAATGCAGCCCTAGTGAATCTTGTGGTTACAATGGCAACCAACTACCGTTACTTCTATCAGCATTGCACTCACTTGATCGATCAAATGACAGTTATTCGCTACAGAGCCAAACTGGCATAAACAATTTTGCATGTGTGCTAGTTTTTGTTGTGAATGTGTTGGAGTTTCTGTCAATCGCGTCTTGTAGGGTATGTTTTCTTTGAAAATACTCAAGTACTAACAGTAGAGTACTCTACTTGCAAATACCTTTTACTCGCAGTAGTTGCGGAAGACAAAGTAAATACTCTACGCGTCTTGCTATTGATCGGTAGTTTACTTACGCTTGCAGAAACTGGTTTATGCTTACTCACACTTGACCCTAACGATGAGAGTAAAGGAGGGAAAGTATTTGCGCGGCGATCGGTTGTCTTGTTAGGCCGTTTAAATGGAATTGCGCAGAAGTATAAACATATGCACATAATTACACGTATACTCAAATACAACAATGACTATTTCATACATAAACGCATTCGCATATTCTCAAGGTCAAGATCATTCATTCATAAATACTGCAGCAGCACTTCTCCGCGCAAATTCATCACCATCAAGCGCAACTTTGTCAATCCGACACAAAAATTATAAGATCTTAAAATGAAGAATTCTCTGCCATCCAAGTGAAAAGCGGCCCATATTTCTCTATTTTTGGTCATTTTAGAAACCACTATATTTCTCTATTCCATACCAATATTTCAATCATTAACTAACATTTTAAGGTGTCATTTTAATAAACATTAAGTAAAAGTAAACGTTTTCTACAAGAAAAGACAACATATTTTTTAAAATAAAATCAAAACTTCTAAAATTACAAACATATGTGGTTTTATCAGAAGTTCATAAATGTAGCGTGGCAACTTAGGTTGTTTTCACATTTTTCGGTTCAAAATTGTAAAATTTTTGCTCATAACGCGCCACGATTTTTGTACAGGTGGGTCAATGTGCCTTGAAGACCATTTGCATAAATGCAAAAGTAAATATTTTATTTACTTTTTAATATTAAACATTTCTATACTTCAAAGCGTTTATAAATATATATTTATATATATCCACATATTATTTAAAATTTTTTTCAACCGTAACCAAATCTTCAGTACCATAAAAAGATTCAAACACATTATAGTACAACCAATGCGATGTCCAAGTTAGTGTATGCATGTGTGCGTGTAAAAATGTCAATTCCAGTTTGCGTTTAACCCGTTTTAGCGGAGATAGTTTTTTTGGTTCCAGCTGATAATAACACACTATTTTACAACACTTTTTATGTTTAATCTTCATGAAAGTTACATGTATCGTCGAGAACATCGTTGCATGCATAATTTTAAATTAACTATTATCATTATCCATACAAAATGTACAAGTATTGGTTTATTAAATGCAAAGTTGTGCGAAAATCTAAATGTTTCGTAAACGTAGGGTTAATGGCTTCGCGCACGTGCCAATCTGGTGCCGATTCGCAGAAATGTAATAATTTGTGTGGATGGAAGCGGCGTGGTTAAGACGAAAGTAGATCAATCGTATATATGTAAGTACATATGTACATTTATAAATGCATACATACTTACATTTTCATTTGTTTGTCTTTTTGGATGCATGAGAAATTTGGTAGCAGAAATAAGTAGTATCAATGAACTTTACAAATATGTGCTGTATAAATTTAGGTTTGTTAATTAATTAGATATGTAAATGACAATGCGGGGGACAAATATGCACATGAGTAGCGAAGCTGCCACCCATACAATGGCAACTTCTTACACGACTTTATTAGAGAAGACTTGAAAACTGAATTATTTCCATAAATATTAGGTTAGGTTAGGTTAGGTTAGGTTAGGTTAGGTTAGAGTGGCTGCCCCGCGCAGAGGTTAGGTTAGGTTAGGTTAGGTTAGGTTAGGTTAGGTTAGGTTAGGTTAGGTTAGGTTAGGTTAGGTTAGGTTAGGTTAGGTTAGGTTAGGTTAGGTTAGGTTAGGTTAGGTTAGGTTAGGTTAGGTTAGGTTAGGTTAGGTTAGGTTAGGTTAGGTTAGGTTAGGTTAGGTTAGGTTAGGTTAGGTTAGGTTAGGTTAGGTTAGGTTAGGTTAGGTTAGGTTAGGTTAGGTTAGGTTAGGTTAGGTTAGGTTAGGTTAGGTTAGGTTAGGTTAGGTTAGGTTAGGTTAGGTTAGGTTAGGTTAGGTTAGGTTAGGTTAGGTTAGGTTAGGTTAGAGTGGCTGCCCCGCGCAGAACGCGGAGCACACGTGGGCCGGAAAAGCCCGTTGTCATACCACTGGCCGAAGCCATTTGTTTCTTTCCCTCCCTTAGTAATTGAACCACCGAGTGCGTTTTATATAGCACAAAAAGTCGAGAACGTTCGCCGAGTTCAAATCGGCTAAACAATCTACAAAGTACTTGTTAAAGAATTGGTTGCGCATGTTGGACCGGGCGGGACAGTGGCAGAGATAGTGTTCGATGGTCTCCACCCCCTCCTCGTCTCTGCAACTGCGACAGAAATCGTTGGTGAGGTATCCCAACCTTTTTCCGTGTGTGCCCATCAGGCAGTGTCCGGTGATTACCCCGACTACTAATCTGAGAGAGGAGCGGTCCAGCCGGGTGAGAGCTATGGATCGCTTTACATCAATCTTTGGCCATATTTGCCTGGTAATATGGCAGGTGGTTTCCACAGCCCATCTTATATTTACCTCCTCAACGAGTTTCGCCTTTAGTCTGTGTTTGCAGGAGGTTAGAGGTATGCCCGCATTCGGAGCAGAATTGACTACAGAAAGTTGCGTCCCCCTCCTTGCCAGCTCGTCGGCTAGGCAGTTGCCAGGGATGTCCCTGTGTCCAGGGACCCATACAACAGTCAAGGAGCATTTTGATGCCAGCAGGTTGAGAGTGTTTCTGCATTCGATGGCTACTTTGGACGTTGCTTCGTTAGAATTGAGAGATTTGATAGCAGCCTGGCTGTCAGAATAGATAGAGATTGGCCGTCCTGGAGGGGCGGAGGTTATAAGCCACCGAGCCGCCTCCATTATGGCGTTTAATTCCGTTTGAAAGCGAAAACTGAGATTTAGCGCGAGTTCGTCAGAGTAGATCCCGCTACCCACTCTTTTCTTTAGCTTGGAACCATCTGTATATATGGCCGTAGACCCTGGGTTCAGGTTTGTGGCCCTTTCCCACTCGTTCCTCTCTGGGATTCTTGTGGAGAATTTGTTATCTAAACAGAGTAGAGGAGTGGTATAATCTATCTGTCGTAGATTATCTGGTAGAGTTTCAAGTACTTTTGCGTGCCCGAATCTGAGGTCTCTCCACGGCTGGATTGTATTTAGCCTGGCCGCACTACAGCCGGCCTGAAATTTGCCGTAGAGATCCACAGGTGGAAGATTTAAGATTATTTCCAGGGATTTGGTGGGTGTAGTGGGCAGGGCTCCCGTGACGAGCATGGCAGCCGTCCTCTGCACACGTTCCACCTTGGCTGTGGATACGGTGTTGTTTAGAGCAGACCACCATACGGTGACCCCGTAGAAAAGGATGGGTCTTATCACAGCTGTGTACATCCAGTGTACTATATGTGGTTTTA
>NW_016157858.1:95807-102785 GCF_001687245.7 Rhagoletis zephyria | reverse complement strand
AACCGTGGAGATCGCTTCCTTGTAAAGCCGGACCGCGCGTTCATCTGCACACGCCACCAGCTTTACCCGCCCCTGATGCCACCCAGCATCACGAACAACTGGTGCAGGGCCGGGATACTTCTGGAGTATCCACTTATACATCCTGCATAGACCCATCAGTACGGACTTCCAATTGTCCGTGCTGATGTGGCCGTCCGGATGGCCCTTGTCCAACACCGCCAGCGTGAGGTGCTCTTTGGCGGCCTCGCTGAATGGCTTCGTGGTGGACACGGCCATGGACGGACGGACAGAAGGAGAGGAAGTCCTATGCCTTTTGGATCCACTCGCGGTGTCGTCCAGAGATCGTTGTCTCTTTTGGCCTAGGTCCTTCCGTGGGTTCCCCTTAGTGGATGGTATGTCCTTACCGCCCTTCCCGGAGGATCGCTTATCGCTGGCGGCGAAGACTTCCATTGCCCACTTGAGGGAGGCCTTTTGCTCCTCCGTCAGCTGGTCGTGTGGAATGACGCGCAGTCTTTTAATAACCTTAGGGGCGCCCTTCGGTCGCGCTGAGCCCTGACGGAGGGCGGAATTATTTTCGCTGCTTTGGAGTAGCTGGGACGCCGATCCAGGTCGTTTGCCCCGGTTGTTGTTTTACTCGCAGGAGTAGTTCCCGGCTTGTCCGTGGAGGACTTGGGCTCGGTTACTACCCCCTGTGAGTTGGATGTGCCCGGGATGGGCGTGGACAGAGGGGCCGTCCGCAGCTTCCCCACCGGCCTCGACTTTCCCTCGAGGGGTATAGTTTTGCCGGTATCGCTGGAAGTATGCTTTCCCTCTGGGGGCTTAGCATTCCCTCCAGATTCTGCGGAGGGCCGAATCTGTTTGGGCCGTGTAGGCCCTGTCTTCGGCGCCGTCGATGCGGTTCCCGAGATGGTGGGTTTATTGGACTTAACTTCGCCGTGTCCAGCGGCGGCACTACCCGTGCAGGGTTCCGAGGCTTCTTTTGTTTTATTCATCATTACTGGTTCTTTGGCCGCCTACTAAGCAGAAGCCTTTTGGCGGCCGGAAAAAGGGAAAGGGGAAAAAAACGGTCGACCACGGCAGAGCCCCATGCCGCAGCAAGTCCACCGTTACTGCCGGAGGCGGACAGGTATCCGGGAGGCGCCGTTNCTGGATGTGCCCGGGATGAGCGTGGAGAGAAGGGCCATCCGCAGCTTCCCCACCGGCCTCGACTTTCCCTCGAGGGGTATAGTTTTGCCGGTATCGCTGGAAGTATGCTTTCCCTCTGGGGGCTTAGCATTCCCTCCAGATTCTGCGGAGGGCCGAATCTGTTTGGGCCGTGTAGGCCCTGTCTTCGGCGCCGTCGATGCGGTTCCCGAGATGGTGGGTTTATTGGACTTAACTTCGCCGTGTCCAGCGGCGGCACTACCCGTGCAGGGTTCCGAGGCTTNTGGCGGCCGGAAAAAGGGAAAGGGGAAAAAAACGGTCGACCACGGCAGAGCCCCATGCCGCAGCAAGTCCACCGTTACTGCCGGAGGCGGACAGGTATCCGGGAGGCGCCGTTAGAATACAGTCGGAAATCCCCCTGACTGCAAACCGTCCAATGGGCACGGTGACGCATGACACCCTGGATTAGGGGGGCGTTTTATACCTACCGCCAGGTACCCCCTAGAAATGGCCTCAGTATGCCCACCCCCAGCTCCCCCAGTGCGAGCCCATCCGGCCCGCCACCGACGCGGCAGGAGAGTTTATACCGCGGCCTCAGCTAGGCCCCGCCTGCTTGCACCACTTCGGCAGAAGAGCAAGCCCATCCCGCCGCAGCGATGCAAGCAGCGATGCCCATTGCCCAGTCGGCACCCGCTTGGAGGGTATATCAAGGAGGATTTTCGCCAACCTCCATAAATATTAAAAAATATTGAAAAATTTCTTAAACAGTTTCGGCTTAGATTAGCGAGATCTTTACGAATTGCTGGGAAAATCCGACGTTTTAAAATTTTTAGTATTTTTTAAAAAAAAGTTTCCAAATCGAAAATAATTAAAAACTGAATTTTTTCCACAAATATCGAAAATATGGAAAAAAACTCATACAGACTTTCGACTTAGTTTTGGGAGATCTCTACAAAAAAAAGTGGAAAATATTTCTTTTCAGTTTTTTTTTCAAAAAAATGCCAGTCGAAAATATCTAAAACCTTAGTTATGTCCATAAACATCGAAAATTTGTGAAAAAAACTTATTAAATAGTTTCGGCTTAGTTTAGCGAGACCTTAAAAAATCACAAATGATTTGTTTTACAGGTTTTTTTTTACCCAATACCAATACATTTTTTACTTGAAAATATCACAAATATTGGAAAATATACAATATTTTCGATTTATTTTAACGTTGTTTGTACAAATCACCGAAAAGAAATTATTATTTTTTCCCTAAAATTCTATTTACAAAAAATCTAACACCAATAAAGTTATATAATTGAAAATCTAACAAAATATTACAAAAATTGAACAAGTGCTTTATAACATTTTCGATTTATTTTCACGGTATTTGTAGAAATCACCGGAATAAGGGATTTTTTTTTTTATCAACAAATTCTTTCAGAAAAAACACACACTTATGGGAGTTTTCTATTTGCTATCATTAATAAAATATCACAAAAATCGGCAAATGTTATATAATATTTTCGATTTAATTTCATGTTTCTTGTACAAATCACCGAAAAAAATTTAATTTTTTTACTAAAAAAATTATTTTCTCAAAAAATCAAACACTTGGGTTTTCTGTTCCCAAAATATCACAAAAATTATCAATATTCATACTTAATTAACATTCTCGTGAGACTTAGTTCTGTTAATATTCTTCTTTTCTGCTTTGTATCTTGCTTTCGCTGTTAAGTATTCCAAATATTGGTCGCTCTTAAAATGGGCTTCGCTTGTTCAGTTTGGCTCGAAAAATGTGGCATTCGAAGTTTTCGGTCCTTCTCTATACTTTACGTTCTCTGATATCTCGTTGTGGCAATGGAGACGGTTGTGATTTAGCAACTGGATTTATTAAATCTTAATAGAAAAATCTCTAAATGGAGACATAGTATGAGGTTAAAATCGACTAAATCCCAAAATAATCTCTTGTGGCACTTATCTTAATTTTTAGTCTTGCGAGACTTCTCACCCTTCTCTAACCCGCAAGAGAAAATTGTAATAATCAGATGGAAAATTTTTCCTTAAATTCGGACCAAATTTGAAAAAAAAAAAAATTTTCCAATACGGAACCAGGCTTTCAAAAAAAATGCAAATGCGGGGGTGTACAGATGGTCTCCCTGATTCTAAATCCGAAACCGCCTCTCCGGAGGCTTATAGTTTTTAAGTAATATGCATTTAAAGTTGCAAAAAGTGTCGGGTTCACTTCACTTTTTGTTTTGTAGACCAATTGAACTGAAATCGCGGGATTTTTTGATCCAGATTTCTATCAGCATCACATCGATGTTGAATTTGCGTAACTTTTCTTTATCCAAATAATGTAAAATAATAAATGAAATCTCGATCGGCGATCACTGAAACGCAGCTAGCCACTGTATACGCGAAAAAGCAATGTTGCCATTTTTTCTCATTAAACCATGTTCGAATCGTGGAAATTTTGGAAGATCACAGGGTTGCTTTTAGCATTTAGATTCTTAATGCAAAAATGGAGTTGCATTTAGGTGACGAATTTTGTATGGATAAATGTACATTTAGAGTAGCATTTAGAGCTAAATGCGCTAAATGTGCTTTTACGCGTAAGCAAAAACAGCCNTCGTATTTCCGAACTTTCGAATTTCGTAACAATGGCATGCCTAAAAACGTACGAGTAAGCTTTTTTGCGTAATTTTGTACGAAAACAATTCTGTGTCGGAGGCGAAATAGCAGATGTAAATCGTTCATTTAAACAGATAAATTTGCCTTTCGCATGTACGTATATTTTTATCCACTACTTTATATAAACGATCAAAAAAGAATCTTTATTGCCCCTTATCGAGAAACTTGGGTCCAGTTTAGTTATTTATACAATGATTTTCGGTTGTTATGTCCAAACGCATAACCCGAATCCAAAAACTTTAACACACAAGTGTAATCAATGGATTTACATTTTATTTAAGATATGTAAATGTTTCAAATCTCCTACCACTAGCTTATTAATAAACTCAGTTTGCAGTTTGCACTTTTTTGCAAACTTCGATGTGGGTTCTGGGCAAAAGTTCTGTGGACGGCGTAGCCGAAGTGATATGCACAAGAAATGTTGTATGCCTTTGACATGCGGAAGGCCCTCTTCCCCTAAACACAGAAAGGAGACATCTACTTAGTAAGAGTTATAATCCCTAAGCGCGTCCGAAGGCAGAAGCAATCGCAACAGGTGGTGGACCTAACAAAGTGCATGTTTTCAATGGCTTGGAAGAAGCTGTTATTGCATGAACTGGATTGAGAACCAGCGCTTCAGGCATAGGAGGATTTCTGGCTTGTGGGCCTAAACCGTCATTGCAGTTTTTCGATTGTACAAAAGAGAAAAGTGACTTTTACAAAAAAGTTTAAATGGCTCCAACAGTTCCGTTAGAAAACGAAATTAGCTCAGTCGCAGTAATTTATTTAAAATTTTTACGGTTGTGCTAATAACATATTTTGTTGCGAAACATTAACGGTCTTCATCTAAAGTGATAAAGGGATAAATTGCCTAAAATTATCAGTTTATCCGCATTCTTTTCTGAACGCACCTTGGCAAATATTTATATAAAATTGTTTATTATTTAATTTATATGGCTAGTTACGTTTTTATTCTTACCTCGTCCATTGTGTTCATTTGCTGTTTAAGTGTCTGTAGCAAAAGCGACCATCTGGTAACATGTCAGGGTTGAATTTCGCTGAAAATTATACATTTATCCACCAAAGTCGTTTGATAAAATGATAAACTTTGGTTAAACTGATTTTCATAAAAAGCTGGACAGTTCATTTATCAAAATGATAAATTTATAATTTTATCAAGTTTATCAACAGTTTATCACTTTTGATGGAGACCCCTAATATCTGAAAATTCCTGTGCAAATCGATGTATCGATGTATGCCCTTCGATGCATCGAAAAATATCGATGCATCGAATCAAAGAAAAACATCGATGTATTTTTGCCACTGACATTCCTAGCGTCGATACTANATTTAATGCAATTACTTAAAAACTATTACCCCTATTCTTCAACTCTTTCGTATTCGGATTTTGCTACGAATCGTAGAAATAGTATGCTGCAATCCGAATCGTATTTCCGAACTTTCGAATTTCGTAACAATGGCATGCCTAAAAACGTACGAGTAAGCTTTTTTGCGTAATTTTGTACGAAAACAATTCTGTGTCGGAGGCGAAATAGCAGATGTAAATCGTTCATTTAAACAGATAAATTTGCCTTTCGCATGTACGTATATTTTTATCCACTACTTTATATAAACGATCAAAAAAGAATCTTTATTGCCCCTTATCGAGAAACTTGGGTCCAGTTTAGTTATTTATACAATGATTTTCGGTTGTTATGTCCAAACGCATAACCCGAATCCAAAAACTTTAACACACAAGTGTAATCAATGGATTTACATTTTATTTAAGATATGTAAATGTTTCAAATCTCCTACCACTAGCTTATTAATAAACTCAGTTTGCAGTTTGCACTTTTTTGCAAACTTCGATGTGGGTTCTGGGCAAAAGTTCTGTGGACGGCGTAGCCGAAGTGATATGCACAAGAAATGTTGTATGCCTTTGACATGCGGAAGGCCCTCTTCCCCTAAACACAGAAAGGAGACATCTACTTAGTAAGAGTTATAATCCCTAAGCGCGTCCGAAGGCAGAAGCAATCGCAACAGGTGGTGGACCTAACAAAGTGCATGTTTTCAATGGCTTGGAAGAAGCTGTTATTGCATGAACTGGATTGAGAACCAGCGCTTCAGGCATAGGAGGATTTCTGGCTTGTGGGCCTAAACCGTCATTGCAGTTTTTCGATTGTACAAAAGAGAAAAGTGACTTTTACAAAAAAGTTTAAATGGCTCCAACAGTTCCGTTAGAAAACGAAATTAGCTCAGTCGCAGTAATTTATTTAAAATTTTTACGGTTGTGCTAATAACATATTTTGTTGCGAAACATTAACGGTCTTCATCTAAAGTGATAAAGGGATAAATTGCCTAAAATTATCAGTTTATCCGCATTCTTTTCTGAACGCACCTTGGCAAATATTTATATAAAATTGTTTATTATTTAATTTATATGGCTAGTTACGTTTTTATTCTTACCTCGTCCATTGTGTTCATTTGCTGTTTAAGTGTCTGTAGCAAAAGCGACCATCTGGTAACATGTCAGGGTTGAATTTCGCTGAAAATTATACATTTATCCACCAAAGTCGTTTGATAAAATGATAAACTTTGGTTAAACTGATTTTCATAAAAAGCTGGACAGTTCATTTATCAAAATGATAAATTTATAATTTTATCAAGTTTATCAACAGTTTATCACTTTTGATGGAGACCCCTAATATCTGAAAATTCCTGTGCAAATCGATGTATCGATGTATGCCCTTCGATGCATCGAAAAATATCGATGCATCGAATCAAAGAAAAACATCGATGTATTTTTGCCACTGACATTCCTAGCGTCGATACTAGTGGGCTTGAGCGGGGGGGTGAAATAACACAAACGGCAATAACGCAAAATTTGCTTTATTTCACTTTTAAATGGGAAATAATACCAAAATCTGAGTTTTGCTTTATTTCCAACAAAGGTTGGAAATAAAACAAATTTTGCCTTATTTCCCATTGCTTATTTATACTATTTGTAAAAAAAACACACAGTTTACTGACAGAAGCAAAAAGAACTTTGTTTATTCCAAAAATACAGTTAAACCAAGGCACATTGCACAGGTAATATCAGTATAGCAGCTGATTTGATTTATTTCAAATTATTTGTTCTCGAAAATTTCAAATATTTAACATTTCTTCTCAAAAAAAT
>NW_016157858.1:76583-93968 GCF_001687245.7 Rhagoletis zephyria | reverse complement strand
CGAACCGAACACTGATTTTGGTAATAAAATTCAATGATTTGCAAGCGTTGCTCGTTAGTAAGTCTATTCATGATGAAATGTCAAAGCATACTGAGCATCTTTCTCTTTGACACCATGTCTGAAATCCCACGTGATCTGTCAAATACTAATGCATGAAAATCCTAACCTCAAAAAAATCACCCGTTACGAAAACAATTCTGTGTCGGAGGCGAAATAGCAGATGTAAATCGATGTGTGATGTTCATTTAAACAGATAAATTTGATTTCGCATATACGAATATTTTCATCCACTACTTTATATTAACGATCAAAAAAGAATCATTGTTGCCCCTTATCGAGAAACTTGGGTCCGGTTTAGTTATTTATACAATGATTTTCGGTTGTTGTGTCCAAACGCATAATCCGAATCCAAAAACTTTAACGCACAAGTGTAATCATTGGATTTACATTTTATTTGAGATATGTAAATGTTTCAAATTTCCTACCACTAGCTTGTTAATAAACTCGGTTTTAACTACGCACTTTTTTGGAAATTTCGACGTGAGTTCTGCGCAAAAATACTGTGGACGGCGTAGCCGAAGTGATATGCACAAGAAATGTTGTATGCCTTTGACATGCGGAAGGCCCTCTTCCCCGCAACACAGAAAGGAGACATCTACTTAGTAAGAGTTATAAGCCCTAAGCGCGTCCGAAGGCAGAAGCAATCGCAACAGGTGGTGGACCTAACAAAGTGCATGTTTTCAATGGCTTGAAAGTAGCTGTTATTGCATTAACTGGATTGATAACCTGAGCTTCAGGTATAGGAGTTCTGGCTTGGTGTTCCACAAATCAACCAGAAGCTGACATAGATGCGCCCATGGTTACTATGCACGATAGCTCCGCATACCTTTGTGAATCCATTGCCATAGCGCCCTCTTATTCTGGTGCTATAATTGCAAATGCATTAGAATCCATAATTTTCCTCAAAATATGTAAAATTAAAAAATTTTACAATAAACAATGATGAGTGTTTTTTAAAATTCTTTTCCACTGTGTTTTCCTTCATTCAGCTATCTTCGAAAAACAACTGATAGCTGGCAATGCTGCACATATTTCCGCAAGGGTTGCAGCATGTGGATTTTTCGTTTTTCGTAGCGTAGCTACGAATTACGAATTACGAAAATTCGGGTTCTAGAATAAGCGGTATAAGTCTCCGGAGGGTGCGGTTTTCTGATTTAGATTCAGGGGGACCATCTTACACCCCCTCATTTTTATTTATTTCGAAAGCCTGGTTCCGTATTGGAAAATTGACCCTAATTTTTTCAAATTTGGACCGTATTTAAGGAAAATTTTCCCATCTGATTATTTCAATTTTTTCTTGCGGGTTAGAGAATGGTTAGAACTCTCGCAAGACTCAAAAATTAAAATAAGTGCCACAAGAGATTATTTTGCCATTTAGTCGATTAGATTTTTCAATCTCAGCCTGGTGTAATTAATCAAAACCACTTGAAGGATCGATTAATTTCGTGTTTAAAAAATAAGCAGTGTACGATAGTTAATAAAGAATTGGTTAACAATGGCGTCGATTAGGGATGTCGGAAATATATCGATGCATTGAACATAATGATGTTTTGCTTCGATGCATCGAAAATCTTCCACTCGATGTATAAATAGACGATGTATCGATATAGTACATTAAGGCCCAATTTCAGATGGCCTACTTAAATAGAGATTGTTGATTAACTTCCACTACTTATTAATCTACACTTGAATGGCCAATATTGGCTATTTAAATATTAGATATACCTTGTGTTTGTACCAACCAACCAAGATTGATTGGTAGGTTGTTTAATCAATCACACCAAAAAACAATCAGATTTTCAGCACAAAATGTAAATAAGCAAGCAAATGCAACAACAACTTCAAGGAACAAGCAGCAGTGCTGCGAATTGTTTCTCATATTTAAACAAAGTTGACCTGAAGCCCAACGAAGGCTAAATGGCATTTAAACAAAAATCCACAATTAAACTTAAGTACCGTTTAAACATTCATTTGAAATTGGGCCTAAACCGTCATTGCAGTTTTTCCATTGTACAAAAGCGAAAAGTGACTTTTACAAAAAAGTTTAAATGGCTCCAAAAGTTCCGTTAGAAAACAAAATTAGCTCAGTCGCAGTAATTTATTTAAAATTTTTCACAGTTGTGCTAATAACATATTTTGTTGCGAAACATTAACGGTCTTCATCTAAAGTGATAAAGGGATAAATTGCCTAAATTTATCTGTTTATCCGCATTCTTTTCTGAACGCACCTTGGCAAATATTTATATAAAACTGTTTATTATTTAATTTTTATGGCTAGTTACGTTTTTATTCTTACCTCGTCCATTGTGTTCATTTGCTGTTTAAGTATTCGTAGCAAAAGCGACCACTTAGGGATTATAACCCTCACAAAGTAAAATTCTCTTTCTGTTTTGCGAAGAAAAGGAGCTGAGCACCTTTTGCAGAGAAAACCTTTCTGCGTAGGCGGCCTTCGGCCGCACTTAGGGATTATAACCCTCACAAAATACAATTCTCTTTCTGTTTTGCGAAGAAAAGGAGCTGAACACCTTTTGCAGAGAACACCTTTGTATATTTTACAACGCTTTTATCAACTTGCAATGTTGTATGTCCAGACCACCATTTTATACTATAAATATAGCAAAGGTATTTATGGCAAACCTAGTCTAGATATCAACCTCGTCGTAGGTATCATATCAAAGACATACAATTAGAAAAACTCTAGAAATAGATGTCGCCTGGCCACAAGAAGTTAAAAATATGCACTACATACGCTACAGCGGAAATGGACGACACGCCATTTCTTTAAATGAAATTAATTGCTACTATATGTATGTATGTACATATGTAGGCATATACTAAATGTGTGCAAACAACATTTTGTTTGCATAGTCTTCAGTTCACTTTTCACTGCAATTTTAATTATTTTAGTATCTATTGCAAAATTTTATACAGACAAGACTAAAAAGTATAAAATAAATTAAAAAAAAAAACTTTTTAATGCTCCACGCTTTTATAAATGGACTAAAATTAGAAAATAATATTTCTCAGCCCCATAGAACTTGTTTTGATAACTTTTGATTTTGAAATTTTAGCAAAACAGATTGTAATGAAAAGCATGGGGCGCATATAATAGGCCTGATTTGAAATTGAAGAGTAATATATGTATGTATGTCGGTATATTAATAACGACCGCGTAAAATCGATCTCAAATTTGTACTTTCGCTGTAGAATGTGATGTAGTTTGACTATTGTCAATGAAATCGAATGCTTTGTTCTGCAAGCGCTCCACTTTTTTCGTTTTTAATGTCATTAATTGTTTATAATGACTTTTGCTAAAAATTCAAAATCAAAAGTTATCAAAACAAATTCTGTGGGACTGAGAAATATTATTTTCTAATTTTAGTCCATTTATAAAAGCGTTGTATATTAAAAAGTTTTTTTTTTTTTAAATTTCTTTTAATGCTTATTTCATTTACACACGGCGATTTGTGTGTATGCAATTGTTGTTGTCAGCTGTGAACTACGGTTCAATTTACACAGACGAACGAGAGCACAAAGCTTGTTGCCCGAGCACGAGCAACTCGGTGCCCCTCTCCTTTCTTTGTCTCGCTCTCTCCCACAAACGTCGAGTTGCGCCAACAAAAATCGTCGTGTGTAAATGAGCACTTACTGGGCTATATCCTGGCTGCGTTTCTTTATACATTCCGGATAATCCCATTTCACAGCCGGAATAAACAGAATGCTTTTGAAATATACGTTAACATATCATCAGGAACGTTCTAAAGAATAAGTAAACAAAAAAGTTTATTCCAAACGTTCAGAATGAATAAAGAAATTCAGCCTCTGTCTTCTTCTGTCTCTCATTCTTTTGCATATTTTGGAGTTTGACAGCTCAACTCCGCCATTTAATTTGCATAGGAAACCAAAGTCAGACGCGTGATTTTGAAGGGGTTTTTATTTAATGAATTGTGATTAAAGTGTAAAGTGAAGGTGAATACAAAAATATATTGGTGAAATGGCTGCTTTAAGGAGAATAGGAGTGATAAATGTACGCTAATTTCCGAATTTTACAAAAAGGGCATAATTTAAACCCAATTTGTAAATAAATTAGTGACCAAAAATTACAAAAGTGGGTGTTAAAATAATGTGTAGACCCTTTACTACAAGTGTGTGGAATTTGTTTTGGATCGGNCTCCACGCTTTTATAAATGGACTAAAATTAGAAAATAATATTTCTCAGCCCCACAGAATTTGTTTTGATAACTTTTGATTTTGAATTTTTAGCAAAAGTCATTATAAACAATTAATGACATTAAAAACGAAAAAAGTGGAGCGCTTGCAGAACAAAGCATTCGATTTCATTGACAATAGTCAAACTACATCACATTCTACAGCGAAAGTACAAATTTGAGATCGATTTTACGCGGTCGTTATTAATATACCGACATACATACATATANGATGTAGTTTGACTATTGTCAATGAAATCGAATGCTTTGTTCTGCAAGCGCTCCACTTTTTTCGTTTTTAATGTCATTAATTGTTTATAATGACTTTTGCTAAAAATTCAAAATCAAAAGTTATCAAAACAAATTCTGTGGGACTGAGAAATATTATTTTCTAATTTTAGTCCATTTATAAAAGCGTTGTATATTAAAAAGTTTTTTTTTTTTTAAATTTCTTTTAATGCTTATTTCATTTACACACGGCGATTTGTGTGTATGCAATTGTTGTTGTCAGCTGTGAACTACGGTTCAATTTACACAGACGAACGAGAGCACAAAGCTTGTTGCCCGAGCACGAGCAACTCGGTGCCCCTCTCCTTTCTTTGTCTCGCTCTCTCCCACAAACGTCGAGTTGCGCCAACAAAAATCGTCGTGTGTAAATGAGCACTTACTGGGCTATATCCTGGCTGCGTTTCTTTATACATTCCGGATAATCCCATTTCACAGCCGGAANTACGGTTCAATTTACACAGACGAACGAGAGCACAAAGCTTGTTGCCCGAGCACGAGCAACTCGGTGCCCCTCTCCTTTCTTTGTCTCGCTCTCTCCCACAAACGTCGAGTTGCGGCAACAAAAATCGTCGTGTGTAAATGAGCACTTACTGGGCTATATCCTGGCTGCGTTTCTTTATACATTCCGGATAATCCCATTTCACAGCCGGAATAAACAGAATGCTTTTGAAATATACGTTAACATATCATCAGGAACGTTCTAAAGAATAAGTAAACAAAAAAGTTTATTCCAAACGTTCAGAATGAATAAAGAAATTCAGCCCCTGTCTTCTTCTGTCTCTCATTCTTTTGCATATTTTGGAGTTTGACAGCTCAACTCCGCCATTTAATTTGCATAGGAAACCAAAGTCAGACGCGTGATTTTGAAGGGGTTTTTATTTAATGAATTGTGATTAAAGTGTAAAGTGAAGGTGAATACAAAAATATATTGGTGAAATGGCTGCTTTAAGGAGAATAGGAGTGATAAATGTACGCTAATTTCCGAATTTTACAAAAAGGGCATAATTTAAACCCAATTTGTAAATAAATTAGTGACCAAAAATTACAAAAGTGGGTGTTAAAATAATGTGTAGACCCTTTACTACAAGTGTGTGGAATTTGTTTTGGATCGGGCCACCCCTTTGGACGGAATAGCACGAAATAGTTGGGGCTTCGGGGGTGGGCTTCAGTAGTCAGCCGCACCTTGTGTTTTAAGAAAACCAGGTGGAATTAACAAATGAAACTTGGTCAGGATGTTAAGGGAGGTATCCTCTAAAACATGTTTAACTAAAAAATATAAACAATATCATTGTTTATAAGTTATTTGTTGTTAAAATTTCTTAAGTCGTTCCACTTGGTTTCCTTAACAAAAAGTGCATTTGTCACATACTTTCATATATATAAATGCACATAACACTGTACTTAATACTTTACACACTTATCTTGTATATAAATCACTTTAATTCAACTTTTGTCGACTTGCAAATTACATTGAATTGCACCCATATTTACAATAACACATGGTTGCAAACTGACACATAACATGTGTTGCCATATTGTACAAAATAATACATACAAAGAAGGCAATGTTTAAAAAGGAATACAGGGGAAATCAGTACAAAAGAAAATGCAAATTTACCGCTACTTTTATTCTGGGCGTGTATTATAATCAATGAGGGTTTCCGGTCACGAACCCCTGTGCAAAAATATTGCCCATGACGTAGGCGGTGTTGGTCCCGCCCGATTTGTTTGCTTTAAGTTCGGTCGAAGGCCGCTTACGCAGAAAGGTGTTCTCTGAAAAAGGTGTTCAGCTCCTTTTCTTCGCAAAACAGAAAGGAGAATTCTACTGCGTGAGGGTTATAATCCCTAAGTGCGGCCGAAGGCCGCCTTCGCAGAAAGGTGTTCTCTGCAAACGGTGTTCAGCTCCTTTTCTTCGCAAAACAGAAAGGAGAATTCTACTAAGTGAAAATTCCGAATTAAAAATCCGCTTTTATTATTCAAAATTCCAGTCTGGTAGCACCAAGTTGTATGTTATTTTGCTATCTTATTCATCGTTTATATGAAAACTTTAACAATAAATTATATAAGAACTATAGGGTTGCTAGAAAAAAGGGGGGTATTTTTGAAATCACTGGGTCCTATTCTACCCCCCCTCATCCCCCCTTTTTATAGAATTTGCCGTCCGTCTACTAAAATTTTCCCGATTTCGGAAATGTATCGATGCTTCGTATATAACGATGTTTTGCTTCGATGCATCGAAAATTTTCCACTCGATGTGTAAATAGATGATGTATCGATGCATTTTCTAATACATTAATGCTGTAAACACATAAAGGGCTTGTGGTGTGCGGCGTGCAGCCTGTCTAAATAAAAGGCGTGTAAACAGTATGAACTGAACACAAACCACAACACAAGCCCATGCTGTCGTTTGATTGCACGCCAAGTTGTAGCCGAGCAATTTCCATTTTCTAATATGACAGGTATGCTTACATTTCGCCTCAGTGTTGGGAAATGAAATTGTTTCTTCAGTACGAAGTCTATACAAAAACTGTACTTTTTCAGGTACACTTCCTAAGCAAAAGCATTTTTAAGCCATTAAAGAGGCATCTTCTTTGTATTGGAAAGAAGGAATGAGTGGTCAAATAAAAAGGACACACAGATATTTGTATGAAAAATGAGCAGGAAAGAATGCTACTCGTACGCCGTGTACACCTGAGTAACACTCTTTTTTGCTTATATTTCCTACAAAAAATCCTTTTTTTCATTTCTCCACTCATTCCTTTCTTATTTATCCATCGATTCTCTTCATTGGTAGCTTCATTTTTTTTGTAAAGGAAGAGGCTTTCATATAAAATAAAATAAAAATACAGATAAATAGTTTTTTTTTTATTATTCTCCTGTTAAAATTTTAATGATTTTAATTTTTTTTTATCAAAAAAACAAAAAATCCGGAATTATTAATTAGTTTCTCAGAGACTATCAGCCTGTCGAAGAGTGAGGTATATAAGGTTTATGGAGAATTTAATTAGCTTTATTGCATATTACGATTGTTCAATTGTTTCGAAAGATTACGTGATTAAGTGGAACCACTCTTTTTTTAGCTGAGTAACGGTAAATTGCAAATATCTCAGAGATTTATCCATGGAGAAAAAAATTAACTTGATTTTCGGAATCACTGAGCAATTCCACATAGGAATTGGATGGTGGCATCGGGTGAACAAAAAAAAATTGATCCAGTGTTGTCAAAGATATTGCTTCTACTGAAGCTATTTTCCACATTTTGTTTTAAGATTTAGTATGGAAAATTGAATGGGAAGCTGATAGCACACCTTGTAGTACGTTATAACCAGGGAACGGATTTTTTGGACCTATAAACCTATAAAAAAGACAAAACCAAAGAACGAAGTAGGCAGAAAAAGGCACTAGAAATTGCAAAAAAGGCACTAAAAATACAAAAATTTAAAATTAACCTATATAGAATTGTTCGCTGATTCCGAAAATGGAGTTAATTTTTTATTCTATGGATAAGTTTTCGAGATATTTTCAGGTGTACATGGCGTATGAGTAACATTCTTTCCTGCTAATTTTTCATACAAAAAATCTTTGCGCGTTTTCATATGACCACTTATTACTTCTTTATTAATCCATCGACTTTCTTCATTATCAACTTGATTTTTTTGTAATAGATCAAGCTATAACACAGCCTTGAATGTGCGCTCGACGTGAGTTGATACAAGGGCTTTTTCCTCGCCATATTCACTTTTTTAAAGGTACAATAGCTTAAAAAACAAATATCTTAAAAAAGGCAACATCAAATGTGTATATATGGAATCAGGGAAAGCTAAATCTTGGACAGTCTTAATCTAATATACTCTATCTCTTCAGCAGAAAAAAGGCAATTTCCATAAAATCCGTTCCCTGGTTATAACAGGTCGTTTAGGATATTTTTAACACTTTTTCAAAACTTACAAATGCAAATGCGAAAAGGTCAAAACAATAATGGACCATTTCCTATTTCAGGCAAAGTATAGCGAATTTTTTAATGAAATTCGCAGGGGGTGTTGGGGAAGTGCTTATTGATCGATATCTTTAACAACTTGTGTAAAAATGCTAAAAGTTTTAGAGTTATAAGTTATTAAAATTTCCCCATTACATTCAACAATTTTTATTGAGCTCAAGGCCGTTTTTTAACTTATTATATATCAGACTTCTTTCAGTAGGATTCGAGCCGACGATCCCACTAACTCAGCCAGTTGCCTACGCAATGTGCTAAGTTCGCCTTGTTAATTCTTCTTGCTTATTTCCACTATTTTCACTTGTTAAGCCAACTACAATCAAGCGCAGCTATTCTGTTGCAATTCATTTGATTATGTGGCTGTTGGTTTTGTTGGTTTTTGTTAATATTTCTATTATTAGAATGTTTATTTTTTAGGTGCGCTCGTCCTTAAGTTATTTTGTTTTTGTTATTTTATGGCCTTATAACAATTATATTCAACAATTTTTATTGAGCTCGAGGCCGTTTTTTAACTTATTGTGGAAAAGCAACAATAATTTGAAAAAATGGTAGAAGTGATAGCTATTTCGGAAATCACCACATTTCCTCATCAGACTTCTTTNATTTGAAAAAATGGTAGAAGTGATAGCTATTTCGGGAATCACCACATTTCCTCACCAGACTTCTTTGAGTAGGATTCGAACCGACGACCCCAATGACTCAGCTAGTTGCCTACGCACTGTTCTAAGGTCACCTTGTTAATTCGTGGTGCTTATTTCCACTATTTTCACTTGTTAAGCCTAAACGGCCTCGAGCTCAATAAAAATTGTTGAATATAATTGTTATAAGGCCATAAAATAAAAAAAACAAAATTTCCCCATTACTTCACATATTTTTTATATAAACACTGCACTAATCACTTTTCATTAATATATCATCTTTTCTTCATAAACAAATGAATGCACATTGTCCTTTTACTAAATATTTTACAATAAAAAAAAATACAATTGTTCAAAAAATGCCAACACCGTTTCACCATTTCATATGAAGGATTAGTTAATGGGGCTGAGATTTGCAATAATGGACCGTTTCCTATTTCAGGCAAAGTATAGGGAATTTGTTAGTGAAATTCGCAGGGGGTGTTGGGGAAGTGCTTATTAACCGATATCTTTAACATTTTGTGTAAAAATGCAACAATGTCCAACAGTTTTAAAGTTATATGTTGTTAAAATTTCCCCATTACTTCACATATTTTTTATATAAACACTCCACTAATCACTTTTCATTAATATATCATCTTTTCTTCATCTATCTATATCTAAACAGATTTTAATAATTTTTGTTTTAAAACGAAGCATTTGTAAAAGAAAACAGAGTGGCATACTTATTTTTTTATTCTTGGTAGATAAACACCCTTTTTTGGGTGTAAAGTTACAAAAAAATACAAATACGTTCAAGCATTAGCCTATTTGGTCGCCAAATACAGCGCATAGCTACGCGAAAATTCTGTACATCAGTGCCGATCAAACACGAGCTCACAAAGACGAGTTCACATAGAAGAGATGTGTATGAGCGACGTGACTGCGCTGTACCACATACATACACACATAAACGTAGTTGAACTAAGTCCCCTTTCAGACACGTCAAGTCTTGCTTTCAAGTCTGCTCGTTCGTTGGTGAAGGAGGTGGGAAGAGTACAGATACCTCCGTACCGTCAATTCGTTTCAAGTTTTCTTGTTCTCTTTTGATCTTTTCGTAGCTTCCCGTTTAAAGAACCAAGTAGTTGAATTCAATAAAACTTGATGCGTGTGGAAGCAAAGAGAAAACACAAAAGAGAATGCGATAACAATTGCTTTCAAGACTTGACGTGTGTGAAAGGGGACTTAGCTCAGCTCGTTCAATGAGTACTCCTTGCATTGTACTCTACTCCAAGGCATATTCAACAAGGTAGAAGTGACAATTCAGTCGAGCTCTCTCATACCTGACTGTAATGTCAAAAAATGTAAACAAAGAAATTAACAATTTGTTATGCATTTACCATATTTGATAGAACTCAACATCTTTGAAATGAAAGTTTTTGTAAATATGAAAATATTTAAAATCTCATTAGAATCAGCTTCATTTTATTTATTGAATTTTCGGTTTAATGTAAATGTGGAAATGCATACTTACACTCTAAATGAAACACATCATTGTATCAGAATCCTTGATACATTCAGACGGCCACTCGCTGGCCGCTCCAAAAGTCCAACAGCAATTCAATTGATGAAAAATGATTTCTTACACAAAGGACTCGTCTGTCCGAGTCGAGCTTTATTTTTCTTCTAATAATAAGCAAATTACAATTTTAAAGTTATGCCTGCCAATGTGCAGCGAAACAACAGAGAAAACGACAGAATAACAAAAACTACTCAAGAAACAAGTGATGCCACTGNGTTGAACTAAGTCCCCTTTCAGACACGTCAAGTCTTGCTTTCAAGTCTGCTCGTTCGTTGGTGAAGGAGGTGGGAAGAGTACAGATACCTCCGTACCGTCAATTCGTTTCAAGTTTTCTTGTTCTCTTTTGATCTTTTCGTAGCTTCCCGTTTAAAGAACCAAGTAGTTGAATTCAATAAAACTTGATGCGTGTGGAAGCAAAGAGAAAACACAAAAGAGAATGCGATAACAATTGCTTTCAAGACTTGACGTGTGTGAAAGGGGACTTAGCTCAGCTCGTTCAATGAGTACTCCTTGCATTGTACTCTACTCCAAGGCATATTCAACAAGGTAGAAGTGACAATTCAGTCGAGCTCTCTCATACCTGACTGTAATGTCAAAAAATGTAAACAAAGAAATTAACAATTTGTTATGCATTTACCATATTTGATAGAACTCAACATCTTTGAAATGAAAGTTTTTGTAAATATGAAAATATTTAAAATCTCATTAGAATCAGCTTCATTTTATTTATTGAATTTTCGGTTTAATGTAAATGTGGAAATGCATACTTACACTCTAAATGAAACACATCATTGTATCAGAATCCTTGATACATTCAGACGGCCACTCGCTGGCCGCTCCAAAAGTCCAACAGCAATTCAATTGATGAAAAATGATTTCTTACACAAAGGACTCGTCTGTCCGAGTCGAGCTTTATTTTTCTTCTAATAATAAGCAAATTACAATTTTAAAGTTATGCCTGCCAATGTGCAGCGAAACAACAGAGAAAACGACAGAATAACAAAAACTACTCAAGAAACAAGTGATGCCACTGAATGCGAAAAATATATACATGTAATCAAATCAGTGATGGGACATGATGTGTTATACATCCTGCCCGGCTGAACCGTCACGGTTCAGGATCTCTTCGTTGGGACCAGTTAGCCGGCAAAGCTTCTGAACCGGTCGGTGACATCGATGCTTTACATAGAGACCTTCGGCTGTCCTCTTATCGCTGTTGTACTCGACGGTTACGACGCGCACTAGGCCATCGTCGCCAGGATGTACATCGATGACTCGTGCCATACGCCAGTGAGCTGGTGGAAGATTCTCGTTGAGGATAAGTACTACGTCGCCGCGTTGAAGATTGGGATGAGGACGTGCCCATTTGCCACGTGCCTGAAGCGAAGTGAGGTAGTCTTGCTGCCATCGCTTCCAAAAATGTTCATACATGCGCTGCAGCCGCTGCCAATACTTGAGACTCTCAGGAACATCAGGTACAGCAGGCTCGGGGCGTGAAACAAGCGGTCGTCCAATAAGGATCTCTCCAGGAGTGAGTGCTAGACCACCTTCGGGATCATCGTGACGAGCCACCAGTGGGCGAGAATTCAAACACGCTTCTATTCGAGTTAGTAGAGTGCTTAGTTCTATAAATCTCAATGTTTGACGACCAGTCGTCCGGTACAGGTGCTTCTTCGCAGATCTCACAGCGGCCTCCCAGAGTCCACCATGATGTGGAGCTGCAGGAGCGATGAATCTCCACTTCGTACCTACAGCGGCTACATGTTGTTTCGCTTGCGTGTTCGACCATTCCGCCAAGTCAAGCTGCAGCTGTTTATTGGCTCCAACAAGTTGCGTACCATTATCGCTGTAAAGTGTGGCGCAAATACCTCGTCGGCTTGTAAAGCGGTCGTATACGTCAATAAATGCCCTGGTTGTCAAATTCTCAGCCAGCTCTATATGCACGGCCTTAGAGGCCATGCAGACGAAAATCGCACCATAAGTCTTGGTCAAAACGTTCGACCTCTTACCACCCAGTCGCACATTAAATGGGCCGCAGTAATCGAGGCTTGTGTACGTGAACGGTGGTGCAACCAATACTCTTGATCTCGGGAGCGAAGCCATCTGTTGTTGTTGGGTGATTCGCTGATGACGGCGGCATTCAACACATCGATGGATAAACGTCTTGGCCAATGCGCGAATGTGTACGATCCAGAAACTTTGGCGCAAATACTGCATCATCCCTTGAATGCCACCATGAATACACTTCTCATGGGCATCGCCGATACGCAGCCATGATAATTTATTTATTAATTAATTTTTTTATTGTGTAGCCTATGAACAATAATTCTTACAGGCTACTCACACAAGTAAAAATACAACATTAGTTAAAAAATGAGTTCAAAAGATTGACAAAAATATTTCTTTGTAAAGAAAAATCAAGCTCGATAAAAGTTGAGATCTGGTTAAGTTCAATTAAGGCACGTGTAAGAGGTGCATTACGGGCATAGATAGTTCTATTATTATTGCCATAAAACGGATAGTTACTACGTAGTTCCCTTAGGCCGGACAGTCAAGAACACCCTGAATAATGCTAAGAACAAAAGTTAAAGAGAGGACAGACCTCCTGCTTTCCAGAGTTTTTAAATTTAAAAGAAGCAATCGAGAATTGTATGACGGGGTGGGATCAGTAAAATGTAGAGATCGCAAAGCATATTTAAGGAAAACCTTTTGAACGCGTTCAATCCTGTCAATGTTAAACTGATGAAAAGGCCGCCAAATTATTGTAGCATACTCAGGATGTGAACGCACAAATGAGGTGTAGAGCAATTTCCACGTATAAGGATCAGAAAATTCAGTACAGTTCCGCCGAACGAAACCAAGCATAGCATAAGATTTCGAAATAATGAAATTAACATGATCATTGAAAGTAAATTTAGAGTCGATTATAACCCCAAGGTCCTTAATCTCATTAACACTGCGTAAAACACAGTTAGATATTCTGTATGAACTTTCAAATTGGGAGCGCAATTTCGAATAACTAACATGACAACATTTATTTATATTTAAGCAAAGATGCGATCTAATACACCATGAGTGAAGAGTCTCAACATCCGATTGAAGTTTCAGCTTATCCAGCCTGTTATTTACCACTGAGTAGATCTTCAGGTCATCGGCATATAGCAAACAACTAGCATGAGAAAAACACGAAGTAATGTCATTGATAAACAAAGTAAAGAGTAGAGGACCAAGAATGCTCCCCTGAGGAACTCCTGAAGTGGCAGTAAAAGCATCAGACGACACATTATCAATGGTGACTATGCACTGCCTTTTGCATAAATAGGATTTAAGCCATTGCAAGAAAATTGAGTGGAACCCAAGAAAAGCAAGTTTATAAATTAGTATTTTGTGGCAGACTGTATCAAAAGCTTTCGAGAAATCAGTATATATGCAGTCCACTTGGCTTCCGGCAGTAAAAGCGGAAACACAAAATTCACTGAAAACGGCTAAGTTGGAAACAGTGGAACGCCCAACCACAAAACCATGTTGATTAGGACTGATTATACTTTTTGCAGAGAAATAAATCTTATCTTTAATAATGCCCTCAAAAAGCTTCGAGATGTTCGTTAGTTTAGATATAGGTCTATAATTGCAGACATCACTCTTATTGCCACTCTTGAAGATGGGAGCTATTGAAGCAACCTTCCAGGCATCAATAAACTCGCCGCAATATAAAGACTTGTTAAAAATTATTTCCAGAGGAGCAACTACTGCTGGGCAGCTTTTTAGGAAAACTGCTGAGAGCCCATCAATGTCCATCTTTGATGATGGTTTGAGCTTAGAAATACCGTTAACAATATCGCTTGCTGAAAGTGAGATTGTGCCAAGATTAATTATCTCTGTCCTTGCGAAAGACGACAAACAAATTTGGGTCGAAAAATTCAGCATCATAAAAGTTCGGATTTAACCAGGTCTCAATAATAACAAATATGCCATAGTCTAATTGCGAGCTGAACGCTTTAACAGCGTGCGATTTATTTCTAAGGCCAGAGGCATTTTGAAAATAAATAGTTAGCCCCCCCAGTGACCAACTGTTGCTTTATATCAGTAGCAGCTACGGTGCATCTTTTGTACTTTCCTCTCTGGCTAAAAAATGAAACGGACGTACTTTTACACCCACAGGCCACAGGTCAGATGACGAAACTATATCATAAAACGCATAGGAAACACCAACTTTAAAATTGACTTTTATATATGAATCGGGAGGCGCATCTTTTTTTATTAGTCTATGACAAACTAGGTATTGTTTATCAATGTTAGCATGCTTGACGATGTAATCCAAAATTTTATCCTCAGAAACCGAACGATGAAATGAAGAAATGTGAAGCCATTTCATTCGTACAACAACGTCGAGATCTTTGTTTACGTTAGAGCCAATGATACTCTGAGAGCTTCTGTCGACTGTTCTCATCAGTTCGTTTGCCAGTAGCAGCAATACCAACAGCAATACCATCCTGAACAGCATTTGCATTATACCCACCGTTATCGCGAGCAAGAATGGAGGCATAAGCGCTGCCAGCAGTTCCAGCATTAATGTTCTGTACAGTAACTGTGTTTCCATTTGCAGAAGATAAATCGCCAACTTTAGTAGCGAAATTCGTGGGTGTTTCATCATTATCAGTAGCAACAAGGCCAGGGGCCAAAGATGAAGAAGATGAAGCAGCATTCCTATCAGCAGCAGGTAGATCGGGTGCATTTGCATTAGAGCCAGTGATACTCTGACGCATCTGCCGATTGCTCTTATCAGTACGTTTTGCAGAAGCAGCAGGTAGAGAGCGTAACTTGAGAGCTGAAGTAGAGTTGGCTGGTGAAGCCGCGTTAGTATTAGTGGAGGGAGCTAATTGTTTACTGGGTGTATTGTTGTTAATAGAAGAGCGAAGGTCGATGCGAACACCTTTCACTTCAGCTGAGAGCGTAGTAATTGCAGATGCGAACTCTTCAAAGCGAATAGTACTCTTTAAAGAGTGAAGTTCAGACTGCAGGCATTCAGTTTTGCAAATTAAACGCTTATTGTCTTCGCGGAGTGCATTAACCAACGCAACAACGTGTGCGTTCTCCGCTCTAAGAGCTGCAATTTCTTTTACGACCGTTTGCAATAATATTGGTTGATTTTCATCGTTAGAATTTTCAATACACTCACTTAACTCAGCAATTTGCTGCGTAGGTGAAATATATTTCAGCTATTGTTCTTGTTGTTTCAAATTAGAAGCCGAATTGTTAGTAGACACAGAAATGTCACTCTCCACAAGATCAAGGGGGGGAGGCGGTGAGCGAATCGACTTTCGCCGAACATCTGCACATGTATTGCAAAAAAAAGGTTTGTCAGAGTTCACTTGGAACTCAGCATCCGACGGCAAAATATTAACGCATTTTAAGTGAAAAAGTTCATTGCACCCTGCGCACTGAATTTTATGCTGGTGCGATCGTTCCACTTTATTGCCACACAAACAAGGCATTTTAGCACAAATTACCACAGAGTCACTGTCTCATCAGTATCATTTATATGACTGAATGCAATTTTGTTGTTGTATAGTTTAACCACTGTACAGGCAAATGTATACATATGTAACGAAAATATGAATATTATGCCAATCGAGAGCGAGCAAAAACACGTCCGCACGCGACGACGACCAAAGGTATGCTCCATCCTTCGCTAAAATGATCGGGTGCCGTTGATTAAATGACAACTCTGCTCTCTGTAAGCGACCACCGACTCGAAGTATCTGTTTTTCGTCCAAGAAGGGATTCAGGGACTTTAGCTTACTTGTGGAACTTATGCTGGAATGAGATCTGAACGAATTAATATCTGATAGGTACACATTACCTTGTGACTGTCGAATGTGAACCTCAAGGGCCCATGCCCTCTCCTCTGTGGTCAGCGGATCGCCTCGGTGACCTCGGAATGCAGGTAAGATCGCCGTAGACGTGCCGTAGTGTTAAGCAGTCTATTCAGACGGCTAAACTTTTCCACCAAAGGAATTCGTCTGCCACCGAATGTCGTGCGCAATAATCCACATGTCGCATCCACATGTCGCACGGTCACCAAGCTGCGAGGGGGGCGGCTCTCCAACGTTGCTGTCTGTTGTTCTTCGTCAGTCAAAGCAGGCAACTCGGTGCTACGGTTGAAACAAGTGTACATAATTGGTGGACCAGTCCACCAGAGTGGATGATCTTCAAGCGCCGTTGGTGGAATGCCACGACTGGCTCAGTCTGCTGGGTTGTGTTCACTTCGGATGTGTCGCCAACACTTCACTTCAGAATGAGTTTGTATGATTGCCACACGGTTGGCTACATACGGCTTTAGTACGGTCGGTGCTTTCTGGATCCAGTGGAGNCTTCACTTCAGAATGAGTTTGTATGATTGCCACACGATTGGCTACATACGGCTTTAGTACGGTCGGTGCTTTCTGGATCCAGTGGAGGACAATGGTCGAATCACTCCAATACATACAACCTGCGCTGTCCAGTCGCAAGGCGTGACAAATCTCTTCCATTGTCATAGCGAGTAGTCGTGCTGCACTGAGTTCCATTCGTGGAATTGTAGTACTCTTACTGGGTCCTACCCTTGTTTTGGCCGCAACCAGGGATACGCGTACC
>NW_016157858.1:73092-75298 GCF_001687245.7 Rhagoletis zephyria | reverse complement strand
TTGGCTACATACGGCTTTAGTACGGTCGGTGCTTTCTGGATCCAGTGGAGGACAATGGTCGAATCACTCCAATACATACAACCTGCGCTGTCCAGTCGCAAGGCGTGACAAATCTCTTCCATTGTCATAGCGAGTAGTCGTGCTGCACTGAGTTCCATTCGTGGAATTGTAGTACTCTTACTGGGTCCTACCCTTGTTTTGGCCGCAACCAGGGATACGCGTACCTCACCCTCTGGATCTTCGATGCGCACATAGACGACCGCAGCGTAAGCTTTGCTGCTGGCGTCACAGAAGCCGTGAAAGTTTACCGTGGACGTCTTGGTCATGCCCAACCAATGCAACACCCGAATACTGAAAAGCTGGTACAAACCATTCCGAAATGTTAACCATTCATCTCGTAAATCGCCTGGTAATGGTGTATCCCATGGCAGCTCTGCCTTCCAAAGCATCTGGATAAAAATCTTGGCCCATACGATCACCGGCGACAATAATCCCGATGGGTCGTATAATCGTGCGACATCGCTTAGTACGTTGCGTTTAGTAGGAATTGCATCGAGCACCGGCAACCGTACTTTGTAAAATAAAGTGTCATTATTAGGGTTCCAGTGCAAGCCCAGTACAGTGGTATCAGAATTACTCGGAAACGACTCGGTGCTGGCAACTGATGCATCCGCAAGTGCCGTCAAGGTCAGCGTGCAATTGGAGTTCCACTTACCCAAAACGAAATGGCCTTGGCGCAGGATCTTGTCGACATTACGAGCACGCTCGATTGCCTCTGTAGTAGTATTTACACTATCCAAGTAATCATCGACGTAAAAGTTTGAGAGTATGCTCTCCTTGGCCTCAACTGCCCGGTTGATATTGTGGATAACTGAAAAGTTATCACTGGCGCACTGTCGCAATGCGCGAATAGCGTTGTACGGTCCACAAGCCATACCGTAGGTGACCGTGTTTAGGCCCATACCTAAATATGCTGCACCACCCTAATGTGCGGTAAATAATTTTGTATCTGAGTGCACACACACATATATAAGATACAGCTAACATTCCAGCCATTAACAATATGCCCCGCCGTACGGTAACTGAGTTGAGGGGAAACTCAACGAAGGTTACTGTTCGGCGGGCTCAAACCTGTTTTCGTTTATTGGCACTCCTTCACTTCCTAGAAGACCAGCAGAGCGACTGCCAGCCACCACACCACGTCAGCAAGGTAATTTCATCAAGCTATTAGCAAAATTTATAGTTAAATTCACTCTGTTTTATTAAATATTTTGTCTCAACAAATAAAGCAAACATTTGTTATTATTGTTAACCATTAAATACTAAAACGCTTTTTTTTTTACTTATTTTCTTTACGTGCGAGCGCCTTAACAATTCCAAGACGCCAGCGCCAAAAATACAGTCTATACGCACTACTGCCGCTTGATCGTCACATTACCACAATTTGCAAGGATCATCTGCCAGTTGAAGGCTTTTTTATTATTGATACACCGCAAAAGGACATAGGATACACTACCACTTGATCGCTACATTTGCCACAGCAGCAACCGTTCCAGCAACTTATTTTATCGCAAAAGCAGCACTTCAATTTGCAAAGGTACGTGGTTTTGATTTCACACCTAAGTGCACTTTCAAACATTATTTATAAAATCGAGTGTCAAACAAAAATATCGCGGGTGAATTTGTGAGAAAAAGGGTAAAATAGATTTAATTTGCTTTGAACTTCATAAAAAAATTTGCAAACCGTTCTTTGTTTTCCACATTCGCTATTAAGATACACCGAAGATACCGCCATTTTGAAGTGATCAGGTGTTGTTGTTGTTGCAAGGTGATTTATTTAAAGCGAAGCACTTGCTTAATACAAGTTTTTCGGTGCACAATTTTAAGTTCATATCACTTTCACCTTGAATTTGATATTTTATTATAACTCCTTTTGTGTCACGGATCTATAAGTTGTTTTTCAGCCTTGTGCTATTAAGATTTCACTTGGGACGTTGTTGATGGAGTAAAGTTACTTGTTTTAATCAAAGCACTCGTTTAATAAAAGTTTTTCTCGGTGCACATTTTTTGGTTCGTATCATCTCACTTCGAGTTGTTATTTTTTATTAAAACTTTTTCCTATCACTGGTTTAATAACCTTTTCTCAGCTTTGTGCTATAAAATTTCACTTGGTACGTTGTTGTTGCGGTTAAGTTAACCTTTCAAT
>NW_016157858.1:52926-67788 GCF_001687245.7 Rhagoletis zephyria | reverse complement strand
CGTTGGCAGGCATTTATGCACGACTACATGGACATTAATACCATTCGCATACCAAGATGGGTTCACTTTACGCAAACAGATGACGCCGAAATACATGGATTCAGCGACGCTTCGGAGAAAGCATACGCGGCGACTGTTTTCTTGAGAGTTAAGACTGCGGAAAGAGTTGTGGTCAAACAAAGGTAATGGCAAAAACAAAGGTAGCGCACGTCAAAACAGTATCGTTACCCCGTTTAGAACTTTGCGGCGCAGTTTTGCTTTCGGAAACCTTAGAAGCGGTCGTCGAAAATCTGAGTCTTGGACATTTGAAAATAAATCTCTGGACAGATTCGACAATAGTTCTAGCATGGATCCGGAAACCACTGTGTTCGTGGTCAACTTTCGTTGCTGACCGAATAACAAAAATTGTAGACAAGGTGGGAACCGAAAGCTGGAGTCATGTGGATTCGGCATCAAACCCAGCAGATCTGGCGAATAGAGGACTTTCGGCTAGTGAGCTAGTCAACAACTCCTTGTGGTGGCAGGGTCCTTCTTGGTTACAAGAAGACAAGTCAAAATGGCCAGCACAAGAAGCGAACTACGACACAGTCATAGAGGAAAAAAGGGTGCAAGTTCACGCAACAACTAGCACAAATAACTTTGAAATTATCGACAGATTTTCAGATTTCTCAAGAGCTTTGAGAGTCATCTCATATATTATGAGATTCTATCAAAGAACTCACCCCAGGATAAAATCTTCTTTTAAAGCGGAGTCTTCATAAATTTCGCCGACCGAAATTAAAAAAACGACACAACGCTTAATAACCATTTATTAGCAACGACACTATAGAGAAGAATATGAGCAATTGAAATCAGGTAAATCCATCGAAGCGAAAAGCGAAATTTCGCCCCTTAATCCATTCATCGACAAGGATCATGTTATGAGGACTGGTGGTCGTCTTGGCGCATCCCTTGACTTGGCCTACAATGAGCGCCATCCAATTATTCTCCCATATGATTGCAGGTTAACTCGGCTTATTGTCCAGTTCGTCCATAAAATCTCCTTACACGGGGAAAACCAACTGATGCTGCTTCTTATACGTACGCAATACTGGATCCCGCGATTAAAAAATATGATACGGTCCATCATCCACAATTGTAAAGTCTGCACGATCCACAGGAAACGGTCACAAACCCAGCTTATGGGGAATCTTCCAACCGAACGCACTACATTTTTGCGTGCGTTCACAAACATGGGCGTAGATTTTGCGGGGCCTTTTGACATTAAAACCTACCGCGGTCGAGGTTGTCGTCTGTCAAAAGGATAAGTTTGTCTCTTTGTCTGTTTTTCGACTAAGGCCATCCACCTGGAAGCCACTAGTGACCTTAGTACTGCTGCTTTCCTAGCAGCATTTGCCAGATTTATTGCTAGACGAGGGTGCCCAAAGAATATGTACTCCGACAATAGAACTAACTTTGACGGAGCATCTCGGTCTTTGCGATCCGAATTTAAAACCTTCGTGGCCGACTCGCGCAATCAAGCCCTTTCTAAACACTGCCACCAAGCTCTAGCGTGGCATTTTATACCCACAGGAGCCCCTCACATGGGTGGACGGTGGGAAGCAGGCGTTAAAAGTTTTAAGAGCCACTTCAAAAAGGTCGCGTCGGACCACAAATTCACTTTTGAAGAGTTTAGTACCTTTCTATGCCGGGTTGAGTCTTGTCTCAACTCACGACCACTTAGTCCATCATCCAACGAACCAGCAAACTTGGAGCCGCTTACCCCAGGACACTTCCTTGTTGGTGGGCATCTACAGAAATCAACGTAAACGAGACTCGTGTCTCTATTGTAAACCGTTGGGATAAATTGAAAGCATTGCACCAAACTTTCTGCAGAAGATGGAAATCGGAGTACCTAACCGAGATGCAGAAACGCGTCAAGTGGAAACATCCACAAGCCAATTTGAAACAAAGGGACCTAGTTGTCATTAAAGAAGAAAACCTCCCACCCACTGAATGGAGACTTGGAAGAATAGCCAAACTACACCCTGGTCCAGACAACCGAATACGTGTAGTTGACGTTGATACGGCAAAGGGCCAAATAACAGACCAATAGCAAAGTTGGTTCTACTCCCGCCCTGCAACTAGGGAGTCGAGATTCGGAATACGTCAAACTCATTTTGTTTATAGTTTTTGCTACAAACAAGTTTTTCGTATTTTAATAGGAACGCAGCAATTACATACATACATACATATGTACGTTTGTACAAATGTAAATAAAAAAAATATTTTTGGATATTCATAAACAAAATTTGTCATTTATTTCAATTCAATTTATCTTCTCATCGTTTGAATATAGTTATGACGACACCCATAACAGTATTCACTCAAACTCAAAAAAAAAAAATTTTTTTTTTTGGTAAACTCATTCATTGGTTTTTTATATGAATATTCTATATGACGTTTTGAATGAATTCATGCTGCCCTCTACCTCGAATGCATGAAAAAATTTTATGGTAGGGATTCAAATTAATAAAAGTCAATGCGTTTTGCTCGACGTTCCAATTTATTCTGTTTTCTATAAATTCAAATATTTTCATTAAACCGACGTTAACCTGTCTACTCTTCAAATCAAATCCCACCCGGTCATGCAATTATTCTCTATATTGTTGGTAAACATATGCTCACTCGCTTATGATTGTCATTAGTTGCGTTCGATAACAAAATCAGCCAACACCAGCCAACAATCAAAATCAAAAGAGTAAACGAACAGGAAATTAGCCATTACTTGCATTTTAACCGCTTAGGAATATTAGTATTTTTTTATTCAATAAATTTTTATTTACTAGGTACATTTACTTTCATAAATATAATTCATTATTTTCGTTAACTACCTCGTACGTTTTTGATTAAAGTATTTTAAATATTTTGAAGTTTTTTTGGTTCGCCTAGTCTAATATTATTTTTATATAATTTAATTTTATGCCTGAATAACTCCATTAGCCATTACTTGCAAAAACCGGAAGAAGAAGACACACCAGTTGACTTTGTTTATGTTTTCTTTGTAAACAAACCGAAATTCATGTTGCCTCCATAGAAGAAAAAAAGAAAGTGAATGTTCAATGTTCACCAGTAAACACTATTTTGTTTTGATTCCTGGGAAGTTTCTTACAAAACTTACGATTGCTATAAATTTTGACCCATTTTTAGGTTTGCTCCCCAAGCTACTTGAACAAAAACGGGAGCAAAGTTCAAACTGTCAGCGTATATCAAAGAAACTTAAAAAGGTACTGGTGGAACGCGTATGTGTAACACGAATTGACTTCGAGTAGCTTGCCGAACAAACCTTTGGTTAAGATTTACAGATTTGGTGTCTTCAAACTAAAAACAAAGTACCAATGAAAACGCACCAAGCACTAAACTCTAAAATTTTCGCGAAAAGCACCAATTTGGCAATAGTGATAAAAGTTGCGTTCCCCAACTTTTCAGGGTTAAAACCTGTAAAACTGTCAAAAGGGAAAAGAAGCCAGAGAACCGATTACGGGAACGCTTTCTGGTAGATTCCTTTACATTCTTGCAACTTCGTGCGAGTTGGGGAACGCAACTAATGTATGACACTAGTAATTTAATAATTACTACAAACTTACCACGTGCCAAATCCATTAAAGCCGGTCAGGTCAAAAGTTTATCAGCATCGAAGAAGAGGATATCACAGATGATATTGGCGACATCAATAATAGCATTCCCGATGATTTCATCAGTGACTTTGTTACGCCACGAAAGGTGCATAATTCCACATTAAGCGAAGATGATATGCTCTATGAGTCGAATCGCAATAAAATTAGTGATTTATATTCCGCCTTCGATGAAACGGGCACATTTCGTAGTAAATCTAGTCAAATATGGGATCCACATCCCCAATATATAATGACCGTTTTTGGGCATGAATTGCATTTGGTTTTACATCAGGAGTCATCATTCATACCAAAGCAAACATTTAGTGTAATTCGTATACTTAATAATAGAACCGAAGCCCCACTGATGCGCTTTCAGCCACATGGGTTTTGCCACAATGCTGGGCACAGGGCGTACTAACATTGGTGTATCGCCCAACAGCAATAACAGATTGGTGGTGATGGGTGAAGCTGCTAGAGAGTGACGCGGGGATATTGCTTCCAGAGTGTGAGTGAAAATAGTTTTGACGCTCCGTTGTTACGCAGTCGCGATGGTTGACTACCTCTTCTGAAGTGATGTGCAGCAGAGTGATACCGAGCACGAACTTTTCCGATCGGATTAGTTCAAAACAGTGAATTACATAGTTAGGATGATCGTCGGGGAACTCACGTTTTCCTATGAGCGCAATTAATTGTGCGAATGTATCACGTCGTCGGCGAGACACATTTGCCATTGATAAACTTGCATATGTATTCCATAATGTTTCACGCAGTAAAGTTCTCTCGCTAGCAGTCAAAGGTGACCACCGACGTGAAATCCAATGCTCTAGAGTTGATGTACTGAAAAACCAGAGATATTGCTTTGTTTCAATAGAAGCAGCCACCTGTAGACTGATTTGCCAAGCGCTTGGTTGTCCTTTGAAGGCAATAAGTTCTGTTTCAATTTCACGTTTTCGTATATTAGGCGTGGCTGGGTGGTGGAATTATTGCAAAAGTGCCTCTACCATGGACAACGAGGAAGACATTTTTGCTATGTCGCGGAGGCAATCACAATCTATAGATGCTATCTGCTATCAGATTTTGGGGATCTAAATATATTTTCGATGCATATATAAAGCAGTATTTTAATTGAAATTGTCCATAACACTTGCCGTTGTTATTATTCAATAAAAACACTTATCGCTTTCAGAAAAACATTGAAACAACGAAATTGTCGAAAGCATGAAAAACGAATGCTTCGCAGAGGCCGGTCCCAATTCTTGGTATTTTCTGGGTATCTGAAAATGAAATGAATGAATTGAATAACACTACTAAATAAATAATCACTACAAACTTACCACGTGCCAAATCCAGAATGAAATTTTCAGTCATTCAGGAAGTTATTGCTGTGTCAAACTTTGACATACGGTATTAGCTCAAAGTTTGACATACGTGATTGGGCGAAATGCGAGCCTTCATAAGAATGTGGCAAGCAGCACCATCTGGTTGTCAGGTGCACAACTTAATAATAAACTGCGAAAAAAAAAAAAAAAAAACCCCTTTTTTTTTTTGAAAGTTGTTGAAGTAAATTGTTCATCTTCATTATCCAAACGCTCTGTTGATGGTGATATTTATTTTTTGAACGCGGCAGCGGCATCATGAATTTTATGAGTTTACCACAGAAGACGAGGAAGAACTGATATTTCACTCAAAAAATATGAATAGATCTAAGCTGGCCACAATTCCAGGCGTGGTGTTAGTTCCGTCGCTGCCAAAATAATTATCTATATATACAAATGTTATAAAAGTTTGGTAATTTTTTTTTGAGATTTGGTAAAAATTCCAAAAAAAAAAAACTAAAAATATTTGTGGCAACACTGAATTCTTTATGAATCGGTTTAGTCAAGTATCGCACCATTATGAAAAATAATGGGAATTTTTTTTCTTTTGGGTAGGAGGCTATGGTGCTTAATAACAAAACACCACAATAATGTTTTAACCCATTTTCTACGATATTGGCGATTTATTCTGTCAGTATACACTGCGTGGCATTGAATTAGCCTCGAATTAATTATACACTGCGTGGCATTGAATTAGCCCCGAATGAATTATGAAGTTTAAAATGATTAAGTTTATGCATCGATATAAGACAAATAAAGAATTAGAAATGGAAACCACGAAATAAGATAATATTCATGCCTCCCCATACATATACATATATATTCTCATCTATTTTTTTTTTGTGCGCGAGCGCCTTAAATTCCAAAGGCACCAGCGCGTAAATATAACACTGGGACGTCGCTCAATATCACGAGCGCCACCTAGAAAAATCCTGAATAGCAGCACAGTAATGCTACGGCTACACCAGGCACTTCATAGGGAATTTATAATGCTGGAGTTAGACGCATATAAATATTTTATGTAAAATTTCTATACATATGTACGATAGCAAATGCACGAATACCCACCACTTGCCACCCAACCATAATAAATTCAAAGCAAAACAGAATTTTGGTCAACCAAATACTACAAATTGCAGAATGACCCGATTCTCAGCCCTGCGCTCTAAAACTGAGAGGAGCTCGGAGGAGTTTCCAATCGCCTGTCGCTTGTGCGACAAAGACCACGGCATAAGACTTTGCCCCATCTACCGTGGTAAGACGGCAGAAGAACGACTGCGAGCGATCCTCATACACCGCTACTGCCCGAACTGCCTCTCGCCATTCCACCGTCTGGAAAATTGTGCTAGCGCCGACAGATGTCACAGGTGCCGTGAGAAGCATCATACTTCGCTCCATATCAAGACCAACGATAACTGGAGGCAGCCAGCACGTAATATAGAGGATGATGACAACAGTTCCCAGGGTGTCTTATCCATCCACATAGAAGAGCCTTATAAGTCATGGGCTCAGCAGGTCGAGGAGGCNTGCGTTAAATAATTTTGTATCTGAGTGCACACACACATATATAAGATACGGCTAACATTCCAGCCGTTAACAGTATGCCCCGCCGTACGGTAACTGAGTTGAGGGGAAACTCAACGAAGGTTACTGTTCGGCGGGCTCAAACCCGTTTTCGTTTATTGGCACTCCATCACTTCCTAGAAGACCAGCAGAGCGACTGCCAGCCACCACACCACGTCAGCAAGGTAATTTCATCAAGCTATTAGCAAAATTTATAGTTAAATTCACTCTGTTTTATTAAACATTTTGTCTCAACAAATAAAGCAAACATTTGTTATTATTGTTAATCATTAAATACTAATACGCTGTTGTTTTTTTATCACTTATTTTCTTTACGTGCGAGCGCCTTAACAATTTCAAGACGCCGGCGAGTAAATAGAGCGTATTTAATTGGTAGGTGCGGATCTGTTCGCTTGGTGACTCCCGCCAGAGAATCGGCTGCCTTTTGCGATGCCTTTTATCCACCTCAACCTGACGGATCATCTTCTCCACGTCCGCCTTAATGGCAACTTGAAACCGTCGAAATCTGTGAAGGATGTGGACGAGATTGTCCTGCAATTGGTTACCAACAAGTTGCGTGTCGCTCAATGATATGCCATTGCTCGATTTAGCCGAAGCATTAAACACCACACGGAATTTCGCAGTCACAGCATGATGTGGGATATAGTAGCATTGGTCGTAGTTAACTTCTCTCTCCGGGATGTGCTGCATATGACCAAGCTGCTCATACTCCCGCATAAACTGGATATACCTGTTACGAAGATCCGCATCTCCATCCAGTTTTCGCTCTAAACTAAAGAATTGACGAAGTGCACCACGATGGGAATTTGCAAGTGCCGGAGCGTTGAATCGGAATAAAATTTGTACGACATATCGACCATCGGTATTCCTCGAAAACGTGTCCAGAAATATTTGCTCGCAGTCCTCCACATAGCTGCCTTCAGGTGGTTCTTCCGCATCCCAAAATTTTCGAAGAAGCCCATCAAGATCATGGTCTTTCAGTTTGCTACTTAAGGACTGAGGCTTGGATTCGTGTGATTTGGCATTAGTCGGGCCCAACACAATCCACCCGAGTCGAGTACGCAATGCACATGGTTTATCACAGCCTTCTGATACCACTCCATCTTGGAGGATGGTGCTCCAAATGTCAGCACCGATAAGCAAATCGATGCACCCCGGTAAACCAAATGTAGGGTCAGCCAGTTGTAGACCACTTAAGTACTCATAGGCGGCTGTGTTTACAGGAATCGCGGGTGTCGATGAAGTGATCGTATTCAAAATGTAAGCGTCGAAACTAATGTCGAGCCCTTCATCAATCTTCGAATGCAGGTTAAGGGTGGTAACGACTTTAGTGTACGCTGAGTTTTGGCCGACGCCTTCAATAGTCATGACACAGCATCTTCTACGAAGATTCAAACGATGAAACATAGATTCTGATAAAAAGCTCACCTGACATCCCATATCACACAAAGCTCTGCATTTATGTAGGTTACCCTGATGATCAACGAGCAAAACCTGCGCAGTGGCTAACAACACGACGTGATCACCATGAACCAAGAAGGATTGAACTACATTTGACTGTTGTTCACTGCGTGGGAAGACCTGAGGCTGCGATACTGTAGGTTCTGGCTTAAAATTCGATGACTCCATTTGGTGGGAAGTGGCGGCCATGCTAGTACCCGCACCAACAGTCGGACTGCCACAAAGAAGTGTAGGATGTTTTTGGCGGCAAACCGTAAAAACTCCCGCTGAACAATCACGCGTGACATGGCCGTCACGCAGGCAGTTGAAGCAAAGGCACAAACGTCGAACGGTCTCCCAACGAGACGTTACTGCAAGATTCCGCCAGCGATGACATTTGGCAAGACGATGGTTCTCCGAACAATGTGGACAACTTGAAGTATTCGCACCGTTCGCTTGTGCAGACGCTAGGTGTGCTCTCACACCCTGCGATACAGACGATGCAGCCGGCATATTCATCGCGCGACGCTCGATGAAACTCAATAAATCTTCCAATCTGGGAATATCGTTGTCTTTGAGGCTCATGCCCCAATCATTTCTTGCTGCTACCGGCAGCTTTGGCAACAATATTGGAATCGCAAGCGCATCCCATTGTGTTACCGGCAACCCCATGACAGATAATGCACGAAAGCTGTTACGTACACAGTCGATGATATCCCGGAGCACCTTCTGTGTGTCGCGTGGATCAGTTGGCAAAGCTAGTATACGTTGCACATGGGTTTCTGACAGCAGATAGGGGTTGTCATAGCGACGCTTCAGTTCCGCCCAAACCTCTTCATATCCTCCAGTATAAAACCCAGTGACCATTGGGACACTTTCAGGCTTGACATACTGACGCAATTTACTAAGCTTGTATGTTGGCTCGAGATCTGTCCGTTGGTGGACCATTGTCTCGAACATGTCTTTAAACACAAGCCAGTTCTCCACCTGGCCATCGAAGGGTGGTATGGAAACAGGATCTAGCCGCAAATCCACTGCTTGGGTCCGCACGGAGTCATGCTCAACAGGAGTGCATTTCAATAGCAAGCGACGTAATTTAATGCAAACTTTGTTGAATTGCTCTTCCGTGCTAGCGTACAGCGTATCGTGAGTAGGAATATCTGACGACCCAGCGACTAAATCCAAATGATGTTCAACGAACCGATCCCAGTACTGCTGCACCATTCCAAGAATGTGCTCAATTTCGACCTGATCTAGACTATAGTCCTCTGTATGAACCGTATTAAAAATCCGCGTAATCGATGACTTCGCTGAAGTACGTAAATTCAAAGAAGTCATACCGCAATATATGTTGTACAGTTTTTTTCCACAAAATGATATCTGCCTAATCACGCCACAAAGCAAACGTTGATTAGCGGCTTATTGAACAGTTAATTCTGAACGGCTCACGAGTTGTTGTTGTGTCACCTAGAAGCGACAACAAACCACCGCTATTGCCGCACTTCTGGCAAAGTCTCAGTACTCCGTTACACGAAACTAAATCTGTGGAGCCCTTTTCGGTAACTCCAGCTGGATGATGCACTGCTAATCCAAGCGAGACTTCCTCGATCGCTTGTTCGTGAATGCACCGTCGCACTTCAAAATTGCTCCTCACAGGAGGCACCAAAAATGTATCAGAATCCTTGATACATTCAGACGGCCGGCCACTCGCTGGCCGCTCCAAAAATCCAACAGCAATTCAATTAAAAATTATTTCTTACACAAAGAATAATAATAAGCAAATTACAATTTATATGTTATGCCTGCCAATGTGCAGCGCTACGAAACAACAGAGAAAACGACAGAATAACAAAAACTACTCAAGAAACAAATGATGCCACTGAATACGAAAAATATATACATGTAATCAAATCAGTGATGGGACATGATGTGTTATACACTCATTTATAAAACCGTTTTGACAATTTTCTTGCTTTTACTATCCCAATGTTTTTGAGCATTTATTTTTTTTATTCAAATACTTAATTCTAAGGTATAATAGACATTAAAGAAGTTTGATTCTTCTAAATTTACATCAGAACTTAACTTCAATAATTTAGCTAATAAATTTTTGCTATTCGAAATTTACTTTCAGTTTCTTTATGTCAACAAGGAATACTGGTTTAGGTTTTATCAGACCACCATTTGAAATTTGGCCTATCCATGTATGTATATGAAAGGGAGATTTCTTTTCATAGTCATGATAAATCCTGCACCTTGGACCAAACTCGTCCACTTAGAAATACTCGGCTGCGATAGGCAACAAATAAAGTCACGACCCCACGTGAAGAATCTCCTAATGAAACATCGCAGCAATTTGCCCACGGTTGTCGCTTCACTTGACAATTCGAAGGTTTAAAATAACGCACAAGTTTTTTGTCCAGGCTCTTACAAACACAACGCACCGCTCGCAATTCCTTTTCATTTTATTATGTATTTAAAATTAGTCGCACAGGTCACAATTGTAAATTTATATAAAAAAAAAATTTTGAATAGTAGATATAGGGTTAAGAGTTGACATATCAGTNATCTCCTAATGAAACATCGCAGCAATTTGCCCACGGTTGTCGCTTCACTTGACAATTCGAAGGTTTAAAATAACGCACAAGTTTTTTGTCCAGGCTCTTACAAACACAACGCACCGCTCGCAATTCCTTTTCATTTTATTATGTATTTAAAATTAGTCGCACAGGTCACAATTGTAAATTTATATAAAAAAAAAATTTTGAATAGTAGATATAGGGTTAAGAGTTGACATATCAGTCGCAGTTCAAACGAGAGAAATGTCGAAATCACTTCTACCTTCCCTGCAGTAAAATTTAGAGACAGTCTCTTAAAGTGCTAGTTCCGCCCTACACATTTCAGAACCATCTCTGAACTAGTGCAAAACGGCTGCAGAGAGGGACAGTTGAAACTCTCGGTGGGTTAGTTGCGCTCTGTTGAGAAGTAAATGCACAAATTCTCACTTCTCGTACAATACGAAAATAGCTCAGCGGGAAGACCTCCGACTCTAATATCGTTGGTCACGAGTTCAAATCGCGGAGGAGGCAGTTGTGATTTTCAGATTTAAGAAATTTAAATTAATTGAGTGCCGCTTAAAAAATGAAGAGAATGTGATCAAATAATATAAAAAAAATAATAAAAATTTAATAAAATGCAATCTGTAAAAGAACAGAAAAAACGAAAAAATATCAAAAAATCGAATAATCAGAAATTTTTTTAATAAAAAACTTATTGTCGCAGATCTGTCTAAAATTGAACCAGTTTAGAATATAAAAATAATCTAATAATCGAGTTTTAAAATTTTTTCTCATAGAAAAACTTACTGTCCCAGGACTGTCGAAAATGGAACCAGTTCAGAACTAGTTCGAAAGTTCTGCAGAGGGGGGAAATTCCACTTCGTAGGACATCGCCATGTAAAAAGAGACAGTTGAAAGCATTGCGTTGGGATAGATCGAGAACCAGTACCGCCTCTTAAAGAGCTAGTTCTGCGCTAGTCCTGAACTAGCGCAATTTACTGCAGGGTTGTTATGCCTTGCTCTACTTCCAACACATTGTTACTCTTTTTCCGCATATATACACTACTTGGCGTTGAGAGAGTAAATACTTCACGTACTTGCTATTACTCCACCACCAGGTACTCTACTTTCTCTCATCGCGTACGAGAGATATTTGCTGCTTCCAAAATGGAGTAGCAAATCTACTCTCTGTATACTTGTAGTACTGGAAGTACTTGCGTATTAAATTTCAATTCTGGTTGTTAGCCTACTAGTTGATATCGTTTGCGGCGCTGGTCAGTGAAATTGAAAGAGTAAAAATAGTATATGGAAATTGACGGTGTAAGGAAATGTTTACGGCCTTATTTATAAAAAATAGCGTTGATTTAGACAGTTGTTTAATGTGACATTTTCATACAACTTTTGTATTCAAGCAGCTTTTTAAATCTATTATGTACTTATATTTTTATGAAAGTATTATTTCTCGTTTCTAATTTTCTATAAAACTATTTGCAGTCATTAACCAACAAATAAGTTGTCAAAAACAACAGCTTAAGCAATGCTGCTATACGAAATAAAATTATTAGTGGCAAATCAAAATTTTGAAAAGTGCCGATTTTCACATTCGATAGTTGGACATGGTAGCGACGAGATGTACGAGCATTTTTTTCTTAAGAGCTGCATACTGATTTAAGAAATTTTTTATAGAACCAAATTAAAAAAAAATATGAATTTTTAGTTTTTCTTGCGAGCCTTTATATCTATATAACTTGATTTCAAGAGAAACGAATTTTCATTGGGCACGTTCAGAAGGCGAAACAGCTCAGTAACTGGTGCGATTGCACATTCTGAACGCGTTGTTGCGTACTTCTGATCAACTGAATAGTTGCGTGTTAGATGATCGTAATATTTTTCTGATCATTTGAGACAACATGTTGGTGTGTACCTTTGAGAGTTGAATTTGACAGCTAATGTATGAAGTCGTTCAGAAGACGCATAACGATCACTGTTTTTTTTAGCAAAGGTTGCGTTCAACTGCTGCGCCTTCTGAACCTACCCATTGATAGCTTTTTTTTTTGATAACACTGTGCGACAGCTCAAATCGGTATTGAGTAAAACCAAATGCAAGAGATAGTTTTTGAATTCCATTGAGTTTTTTTTAATAAATACTAAAATCAGAGGTGTATATATGGCGAAAGAAAAACTTTATCCGATTTTTTTAAATCGAAACTACATTTTTACATATGTACATATGTACATGCATGCATAAATATATTTAACATGAAATTGAAATTTTGACATCAATTTGCGCTAACTTCAAACCCATGGTTTCAATTTTACGCATATCGGCAGGGTTTTCCCCACAACTTGGTTTTGCTGCAGTGAAGCGACAGATCAAGAGACAAGAAAAAAATATATGCGGACACTTATATATATATGTATCTATGCACATACATACATATGTACTAAGGTATGTATATCAGCATTTTAGTTGAATGTACGGTTTGCTCGTCGCTCTATTTATCGCTCCACTACATTCCTGTCCTTAGTTTTATTCAAATACCACAAAAGTATGTTTTTTTCGAAAATACTCAAGTACTACCAGTAGAGTACTCTACTGTCAAATACCTTTTACTCGCAGTAGTTGCGGAAGGCAAAGTAAATATTTTACGCGTCTTGCTATTGATCGGTAGTTTACGTACGCTTGCAGAAACTGTTTTATGCTTACTCACACTTGACCCGAACGATAAGAGTAAAGGAGGGAAAGTATTTGCGCGGCGATCGGATGTCTTGTTAGGCCGTTGAAATGGAATTGCGCAGGAGTTTAGTATGTACGCTTCAAAAAATTGTGCGACTAATCTCTAAAGAGAGTATTCCGAGATTACTCTCAATCCGGTACAATTGGGCATTAATTAGGCCTAGTCTCATAAGGGTACTAATGGAGGTCAATTAGTCTCGACTCATCCCTTATGGGTATAATTGGAGATCAATTAGTCCCCAACTCATCTCTAACGGGTACTATTAACGATTTAATGATATGTACATGCATGACTTTTAAACATTTGCATATCACTTTGAATCTCTTTTATTACATAAGCTAATGTTGAATTTTTTCCACCTTCTTCAAGACATTTTTCATGGTTTTATGTCATGGTTTTTCTTGGGAGGCAGGCTTTTTGATTAATCTTTCTTCGGCAACAATTTCCCATATATGCCTTTTAAATGAAAAATCCCTCTTCACCTAAAAGTGACATTTTTGGAATATTTCACATTTTTTGTTTTTTTTTCTAGCAGTTTTATTTCACAAAAACATATAAACAAGGATATAATAGAAAGCAACGCATATGTTGATAAAATTTTTCAGCCGAAAATATAATAAAACAATAAAGGTTAAGGTGGTTATTCACAAACAGTTAGGCCTTTTTTCATTGTTTCTTTGCTTAAACATTTTTTTCATGTTGATTATCGAATAACTTGAGCGGGAATATATATTTTTATATGAAGTACGCAAAATATATCAAAGAAATACCGTTCGCAAAAGAAAACAAAACGACTTACAATAATAAAAAACAGCTTTGTTAGTGGCTTATTATTTGGATCGTATAATGCTGTTTTTGATTTTTTGTTTTTACCACCATAAAAAAATTTAGAAAGGGGGGACAAAAAATAGCACTTCGTTTGGAAATGACCCGCTTACATATCAACTTCTTTTCCCTGCCGAATGAACTATAAGTGCAACTATGTGCTTCGATTTTGCTGTTCTCAAGCTTAATTCTATACATATAATACAATTGTAAAAGACCGATGTATTATAGATATTAAAGAAAAATTGATATGGGAGGTCTTTATTAGAGCAACAGAAGCCAAATCAACAGTTTTTTGAAATTTTGTTTGTCTTTCTGCTGGTATGTTTGCACGCGTATCAGTCAAAACCTAATGCATGGAATTGAATGCATTGCTAGACTTAAAATATTGAAAACAATATTAGAGAGGCCATTTTTGTAAATTTTAGTTAAAGCAGAATGATAAGATAAAGTAGATGTTAAAGTATGGCTGTCAAAAGAAAGAGTTTNGCCTAGTCTCATAAGGGTACTAATGGAGGTCAATTAGTCTCGACTCATCCCTTATGGGTATAATTGGAGATCAATTAGTCCCCAACTCATCTCTAACGGGTACTATTAACGATTTAATGATATGTACGCACTTAGTCAATGAAATTTCATGTGCGGCGTTGGCACGCAGAGAGAGTATTCGCCTAACAAAACTGAG
>NW_016157858.1:47889-52901 GCF_001687245.7 Rhagoletis zephyria | reverse complement strand
GGATCGTATAATGCTGTTTTTGATTTTTCGTTTTTACCACCATAAAAAAATTTAGAAAGGGGGGACAAAAAATAGCACTTCGTTTGGAAATGACCCGCTTACATATCAACTTCTTTTCCCTGCCGAATGAACTATAAGTGCAACTATGTGCTTCGATTTTGCTGTTCTCAAGCTTAATTCTATACATATAATACAATTGTAAAAGACCGATGTATTATAGATATTAAAGAAAAATTGATATGGGAGGTCTTTATTAGAGCAACAGAAGCCAAATCAACAGTTTTTTGAAATTTTGTTTGTCTTTCTGCTGGTATGTTTGCACGCGTATCAGTCAAAACCTAATGCATGGAATTGAATGCATTGCTAGACTTAAAATATTGAAAACAATATTAGAGAGGCCATTTTTGTAAATTTTAGTTAAAGCAGAATGATAAGATAAAGTAGATGTTAAAGTATGGCTGTCAAAAGAAAGAGTTTAAAGAAAGCCTACTGTCATACCCACACAAAAGCGTTGGGCTGAGCGTTTTCTGACGCCTAGCGTTAACGCCGAAGTATAATACCTAAACAAAAGCGGCAACGCTACGTCAAATGAATAAATAACACCAACAATAAGCATAGGCTTGTTTATGTGAATTACGAAAATGACAGTTTCGCCGTTTGCTGCAGCAAGCTTCACTTCCCAACGCTCTGTCAAGTTCGGATCTTCTAACCGCTAAGCGTTGACGCCGCTTTATTTCGGTATGCTTCATACAAATTGTATGATCATAGGAATTTTTTGCCAGCCAGACAACGCTGATGCTTTTAGTTAGGTATGGCTGTTACAGCCGAAAATATTACTTTGGGTGGTTGCCACCTGTTTTAAAATTTTAATTTAATTTGATTATTAGATACTAGCAAATACCCGGCGGGCTTCGCTGCGCCTTAAAAGTATTTTTGTTTTGTTACTCCCTCTCACAACATTTGAAAATATTAGTTAATATTGCAGTACATATTTGTATAGTAGGGAGATTTTTTCAAATTATATAAATATACGTTATTATAATATTGAATTAATATACGTTTGAGGAAAGGGTGCGATAGTAGACTCCAGTTATAAGATTATAAATTAAATTTCCAAGAGAAAGTCGCCACTTTACATATTTTCTAATTACCTTCGAAAAGATATTAACTCGAAAAAATAAACAATGCTTCATAGATCGATTTTTTCTTAAATCTAACTTCATAAAGTTCTTTAAAAATATTTTGTAAATGAGGCCATAAGAGCTTAGGGGGAGAGTTACAACACAAAAATTGATTTAAGGCGCAGCGAAGCACGCCGGGTAATTGCTAGTAAACAAAGGAGTGTACATTGTCCTTTTACTGAATATTTGACAATTAATGCTTATAAAAATGGGCATAAATGCAATTTGGCTCCAAATCTCAAAAAAAAAATATTGGGATCGATAGAGATGATTGAACTGAGTATAACGGTATACTTTTTTTTTGGGGAAACAACCACAACAAGAGGGCCGGGAGTTTAATACGGCCACTATCCGGACTTATAGGGTGGTGAATTCTTCAAAGGTGAATTTGCTGGGTCCGGCAGTCCTTTTGAGATGCATTTTGAAAGTTTTGACTGCGGGTTCTTACAAACCGCCCATGTGGGGGGCGCCGGGTGGAATAAATTTCCAGTTGATGGCTTGAGGGAGTATTTCTGGATGACATTTTGAGATACCTCCTTCAAAAATTCGATGAACTCCTTTTCGGTTGCTCGTTTGGCCCCTACAAATGTTTTGCTCTTGTCTTAGCGGGATAACCCCATCGTCCGACGAAGCGAGAAAACGCAGCGAGAAATCCGGCATTGGTCAGAGCACAGCTCGAGGTGGACTGCTTTTGTAGTGAAACATACAAAAACAGCCACATAGCCTTTCACCAACGTGTGCGATCTTAGCATTGAGGCCTTTATCTGGAATGGTCCAGCAAAATCAACGCCAGTAATAGTAAAAGGCGGAGCATATGTGCATCGTTTTGAGGGGAGGGCCGCCATTATCTGCAAGAGCGTTTGTTGCTTGTGGACCGTGCAACTTTTACATTGAAAAATTAATTTTTTTTATGAGGGGCTTAAGCAGAGGGATATAAAATTCCTGCCTTGTGACTTGCTGCATGAGACGAGTTTCTGCATGGAGGAGCAGATTTGCGGGGTTGTCTCTGCTGCCCACATGTCGGCAGGTGGCGTTTCCGACGAGATCTAAAATTCGTGCCGTGCGTTTGGAAACGAAGGTCTTCCATGGATGATCGGGTTTTTCTAGCCATGCCTAGACGATCACGGAGTCAGACCACAGTGTCAGTTTCCACGTAGAGAGATCGAGTTGAGACTGAACTATGGCGACCAGTTTCGCGAGGAGGAGGGCGCCGCACAATTCAAGTCGGGGTAAACTCGTGTTTCGGAGAGGCGCTACTTTGCCTTTGTTTGGAGACAAGCAGATGAGGGGAGGTCCTGCTACCCGCACTCAGGACAGCGACAGGATGCCTCCTGATGTCGTCCGAACCTCACCTCCACAACGAGGCACAAATGCTCCCCATAAATGAGCCCAACATAATGCTCTGCAAGCAGTTCCTGATCGGGAACCACAGAAGTGGCCACCCAAACAGACAGCTGCTTGCAGAGGAGCCCTCGCCTAGGCACGTCGGGAGGCATCTATATGAACTGTCGGACGAAGTCCAGAGGTTCATCAAGCAACCTCTGGACCCGTCAGCTTACCAACTGGCCATGAACGGCATTCACAGGTAGTCAGTCTCGAGTTGTGTAGACTCTAGACCTGTGAATGCCATTCTATGCATACCGCTCTGGCTACTGCAGCAGGTTAAACTCCTACCTGACTAGATTGAATGAGGATGTTCCAAATGAGTGTCCGGCATGCGGAGAGACCCCACAAGACTCGAAACATCTCTTCGCATGCCCGGAAAACCCGACAACCCTAACGGCTTTGTCCTTGTGGACCAACCCAATAGAAGCTGCACGCTTCCTAGGTCTGCCGTTAGTGGAACTTGACGACAATGACTGAGATAACAACCGATCAGGGCGGGGTTGTTGTAGCCGCTACAACAACAACAACAAAGGGTCGTGCTACCATTCGTGGTTCGCACATATATGTTAGCGCAGTATGCTTTTTCGGAGGCGTCACAGAAGCCATGTAGTTCGACTTGTTCGGCGGGGACAAAATCTACCCATCGGGGTATTTGGATGCTAGAAATGGCTTGGAGATTGGTTGCAAGTTGCACCCATTTCGTCAGACGGAGGGGCTTGACCTGGTCATCCCAGTCAGTTCCGTCCAGCCATAGTTCTTGAAGCAGGATTTTTAAGCCATCTTGCGGAGTCAAACAATTTGGCGACTGCGGAGAGGATTTGTCGTTTAGTACTGGCGGAGGACGCTTTTAAGTGGGAAGCCTGCCGAATTGAGCACTTGGATGACTTGAAAAAGGGATTATTCGGCTGAAGGGAGGTCATGACCACCGGAAAATATATCATCAACATACGTTTCATTGTTTAATATGGGAACCGCTAGAGGCTGGGTGGTTTACACTTCATTTGCGGGCTGGTGCGTATAGCGAGGTAGGGTGCGGAATTCAAACCAAACGTGACCGTTTTAAACTTATATACGATTCTTTGATAGTCTTGGTCGTCTTTGTGCAACAGTACCTGTGGATACATTTTTTCGATATCGCCGTTAAAGACAAATCGATACATACGCGACTTGAGGATCAATAACATCAAATCGGGTTGGAGGGTCGGTCCGGTGTAAAGAACATCGTTCAGAGAATATCCGGACCCCGATCTTTTCGATGCATTGAAGACGACTCGGACTCTGGTCGTTCTTTTTTCGGGTATTTGACCACTGTGGAAACCCCAATCCTAGGGCTTGGAGCCCCCAAAACATATACATATAATATTTTGAATTGTTCATAAAATATATATTAACAATTGTATATAGCTGTTAAGTAATACATACTTTGAATTGTAGCCACATATTGTACAGCACTAAGTAATTTGAACTGCATATAATCATACGGAGACGTAGCTACGCCCACCAACGGGAACGGCTAGGTTCTACTCCCGTCCTCTTAACGTACGACCAAGACAGACGAGTGCTTTGCTATAAACCGAAAAACGAACTCTTATTTTTTTTGTTGAGAACCCGGCAGCGGATGAGCATACCCCAGCAATATGAACTGTCGGACGAAGTCCAGAGGTTCATCAAGCAACCTCTGGACCCGTCAGCTTACCAACTGGCCATGAACGGCATTCACAGGTAGTCAGTCTCGAGTTGTGTAGACTCTAGACCTGTGAATGCCCTTCTATGCATACCGCTCTGGCTACTGCAGCAGGTTAAACTCCTACCTGACTAGATTGAATGAGGATGTTCCAAATGAGTGTCCGGCATGCGGAGAGACCCCACAAGACTCGAAACATCTCTTCGCATGCCCGGAAAACCCGACAACCCTAACGGCTTTGTCCTTGTGGACCAACCCAATAGAAGCTGCACGCTTCCTAGGTCTGCCGTTAGTGGAACTTGACGACAATGACTGAGATAACAACCGATCAGGGCGGGGTTGTTGTAGCCGCTACAACAACAACAACAAAGGGTCGTGCTACCATTCGTGGTTCGCACATATATGTTAGCGCAGTATGCTTTTTCGGAGGCTCACAGAAGCCATGTAGTTCGACTTGTTCGGCGGGGACAAAATCTACCCATCGGGGTATTTGGATGCTAGAAATGGCTTGGAGATTGGTTGCAAGTTGCACCCATTTCGTCAGACGGAGGGGCTTGACCTGGTCATCCCAGTCAGTTCCGTCCAGCCATAGTTCTTGAAGCAGGATTTTTAAGCCATCTTGCGGAGTCAAACAATTTGGCGACTGCGGAGAGGATTTGTCGTTTAGTACTGGCGGAGGACGCTTTTAAGTGGGAAGCCTGCCGAATTGAGCACTTGGATGACTTGAAAAAGGGATTATTCGGCTGAAGGGAGGTCATGAC
>NW_016157858.1:30775-47864 GCF_001687245.7 Rhagoletis zephyria | reverse complement strand
TAACCCGGAGTCCATCACAAATGGCACCCGAGCAGGGACTTGATTACACAATACTAGGACAAGTTAGACAATAGACTTGAAAGTGAAAGTAAAATGTGGTAAAACGGTGAGAAAAGACTCCAAAGAGAGAGCAGACAGTAAAAGAGGAAAAGGAGGACTCCAGGGCGAGAGAGAGAGTAGAAAGTGAAAGTGCCAGAACAGACTATATAGAAAGACCAGAAAGTGATTGAAGTGGGAAGACTCCAAGAAACAATAAGTGCAGAGCAAGCGTGTGAAAAGACCCAGGAAAGGGCAAATAGTAATATTTTCTAAGAACAGTGAAGATGGTGAAGTTATCGTGGTTATATTACCTACGTAAGGAAGAACTCCTCGAATACACTGCGGAGTTCGGAGTAGAAGACTCCGGGACAGTCAACGAGCTGCGCAAGAGGCTATCACAATTCCTGTCAGAGGTTAAAGAGGACCCAAAGTACACGAGGCGTCTGACGGAACTGTCCGCAAAGCTCCAATACCTTACACGGACGCCAAGAGGCGTCACCAATCCCTTACACGGATGTACCGGTACTCGGCAGAAACGAGGATATGGCAGCCCAATCTAGCAGTCACGAGAACCGGCTTACGCCACGGTTATGGACCGAGTGAGAAAGTGGGGCCTTAAGTTTGACGGCGTTAAAGACCACCTAGGGTTCCTAGAACGCGTTGAGGAGCTAGCCGAAGGCTATGAAATCAGCCTCGACGTATTGCCGAAAGCAATGCCAGAAATGCTGCGGGATCGAGCACTCAGCTGGCCAAATGGGACCAATTTAGACGGGACTTTATAAAGTTTTTCCTGTCCTCGCGGTACTTTGAGAGGTTAGACGACGAGATCCGCCAGCGAGTCCAGCGAGTACAAGAACCCTTTAAGGACTACGTACTCGAGCTACAGATGAGAAATGCTGAAGGCAGTGAAGAGCAAAAACTCGACCGCGTGTACCGAAACAGTCGCAGCGAGTACCAACTCTACATCAAGCGGCGTGACTTTGCAACGCTGGAGGAGCTGGTAAGTCTTGCTGAAGATTTTGATAATATCATTTCCGACAGAAATACGCAGCAACCTATTCAGCGACCAACGCCACCTCGACGCCACGAAACTCACCCCGACACTTTTAGGCGTGCGCCCATTCCACAGAGGCGACAAGAAGAGCGGTATCACGTTCTCAGACCGACAGCGATGGACCCCAGTAGTTCGGCGCCATGCCAGCATAGAGGCGATGACCGTGGTACAGCACGGAATGATGTAGGCCCGATAGATCCAAAAACCGCATGTAGGCGGTCCGGAGAGAGCGGACACGTAGCATACGGATGCCGTAACCCCAGAATTGACTTCTGCTGGGAGTCTGGCCGTCGCGGGGTGCAGACAAGAGACTGCTGCAGAGGGATGCAGGGAAACGAGCACGGGTCCCGCGAAGAGCGAGGAGCGGAGACCCAAATGACGATAACTCGCACGCATTAACCCTTTCGGTACATATTTTTAGATTCGGGTTTTAAAAATCCGATTTTTTTATTAAATGATCCTTAATACTTAATTTAATAACACTCAATTTAATTTTTTTCCAAAATGTGATTCTAAAATGTTTTTTAGAATGATGCCATATGGCATCATTTGTACTAACTGGTGTAAAAAATACGCAAAGATTTTTATACCCGAGCGCACTTGTGCACAAGGGTATATTAACTTTGTTCACATAACGGTTGTTTGTAACAGCCAAAGCGAATCGAGACAGATATAGACAAATGTATACATAAATGCTCAGAATGAATAGAGAAGTCGATTAAGCCATGTCTGTCTGTCCGTCCGTGTACACGATAACTCGAGCAAAAATTGAGATATCTCAACGAAATTTGGTATGTAGGTTTCCATTTACCCAAGGTAGGTTGGTATTGAAAATGGGCGAAATCGGACTGTAACCACGCCCACTACCCATATAACGGAATTTTCAGAAATATGAAAACTGCAATATTTAAGTAATTTACTGAAGATTATTCACTCAAAATTGATATTTACAATAAATTTTAGACGAAAAATAAGAATATTACAAATTTTTGGAAAATGGGCGTAGCCAGGCCCACTTATGGTAACATGAGTATATCTTGGTAACCGCTGCCCCAATTTCTTCCAAACTTGGCACAGTTATTGGCCTTGGTACAGCATAACCACGCCCACATACCATATAACGGTAATTTAAAGAAATACAAAATCTTCGATAAATCAGTAAATATTAAAGCTAATTTATTAAAAATTATGCTTGCAACAATTCTTTACCAAGAAATACGTTTATGATAAAATTTTGGGAAATGGGCTGTTGCAACGCCCACTTATGATCACATATATGTATCTCGGTAACCGTTCCAGCAATTTGTAAACTCGGTATGGTTATTGTGCTTGCCACATAAAAGCAAAACGTTGAAAATTATTGAAATGCGGACTAAAATTACGGCCGCTTTTTATACAACGGTAAATCTTCAGAAATGCTTCAAACTGCAATATTTCGAAATTTAAGGACGCTAATTTACTCAAAATTGATACACCCCGGCTTACCATTCAGTGGTAGCTTTCGGAAAGGTGAAAAGCATATATTTAATACTTGCGCCGGGTATTTAATGTTCGGCTCCGCCCGAACTTAGCCTTTCTTACTTGTTTAATATGGTGTTTTATTTAATTTAAATTAAATAAAACAACATTACAAAAATAACACCAGGCGTTTATTAGCACTTTTTTAAATTAAATTACAAGTCCTAGCAATATTTGGCATTACTTTGTAGCTATAGCATATTCATTTATTTTTAATTTATTGGTTATTTGGTAAAATATTGTATTTTAATGTAGACCTTTTCTAAGCAGAAGAAAATCGATATTTAAGTAAGGTTTTAAAATTGAAATTTTTCATCTACTAAGGATAAAAATAACATACCGTATTAAAATATAGTTTATAAAACTTCCCATTTCAGCGTTGCATATAAAAATATAATTTCAGATAAGCTCAGTTAAATCTGTTAGTATTCAAAAAAACATGACGTCATGCGGCATCAAAATAGCGAAGGGATAAGGCGTTTACGGGGGAATGGCACGCTACACTAGGCGAGACACAAGTGCAGGCGACAGTAGATACTAACAAAGCTATTACAAATCCGATTCCACATCGAGGGACAAGATGGTGGAAACAAGGGTTCTGATGGGCGATGGCAGTCCAACTATGATACGCGAGGCTATAGATGCGACAGTCGGTCTGGGTGACCAAACCCACGACAGCGAGCTATTAGTCTTACCAGGACTCGCGGATGAGATGAATATCGGGATGAACTACCTCTGCCAGGCGCGTACGTCCATACGCTGCGGAGGGGAGTCGTTGACGCTAGAAGGCGACTGATACGCATTCAGGGGTAGGCCGCATGAATCACTGTGGCTGAGCAAATTAGCACGAACCCCCAGAAAGGCCCCACAACCGCCAAACGTCCTCAAACCCCCGTTGAAGATAGAGAGCCCCGAGGTTAAAGAATTCATGGACCGGGAACTGAGCGTCTTCGAGCAACTGGGGACCATTATCCAAGAGTACCAGACGGAAGGACCCTGCAAATGGCTGGAGGAGAAGATTAGGGAAGTAAGGGCTAACCCCATTAAATTTCCAGACTACACGGTGGAAGACGGTAACCTATATCGGCACCTCCGGGGAGAGGGTGCTAGGCGAAGTCCACGACACACCCAGCGCTGGCCACATGGGCATACGAAAGACTATCGCAAAAGCTACCGCACGATATTACTGGCCAGGCATGTTCCGTGGTGTGCGGAAATACGTGTAAGGGTGTCAGTCGTGCCAAATTTATAAACCTAACCAGCAGCAAGCCGCGGGGAAGATGTTGACCCTAACTTGCGGACGAGCCTTGGGCTATTTTATGCGCCGACTTCATCCGGGCCGCTGGCTCGATCAAAACACCAAACACAATGATACTCGTATTCCATGACAAATTCTCTAAATGGGTAGAGATTGTACCACTCCGGAAAGCGACGACAGAGAGCCTGAGTAAGTCGTTCCGGAGCGAATCCTCGCGCGGTTCGGCGTTCCGAAAGTTCTGGTGGGAACGGAGCGCAATTCACCAGTCGAGCGTCAAGCGGTTCCTCGAGCAATATGGGGTAAAGCACCAATTCACTGCTCCTTATACCCCACAGGAAAACCCGACAGAGAGAACGAACCGTAACGTAAAATCGGATCATAGCACAATTAACAGGCGAGCAACAACGGAACTGGGACGACCTGCTACCAGAAATTTTGTCTAGCACTGAATACTAGTGTCTGCGAATCACCGCTACACCGGCATTCCTGACACAAGGACATGAGCCGAGACTCCAAGGGCAGTCTACGACGAGAGCACGTTCGGCACGGGGCAGAATTCGACGACGCCAAACGAGAAGGCCACAACGCTGATGGAAGTATTCAGTCTGGTGGCGCCAAAACCAACAGCGGGCATCAGCAACAAGCACGGCACTATAACCTACGGAGAAGGCAATGGAGACCTCAGAGAGCACCCACAATCGAAGGCAGTAGAAAACTTTGCGGCAAAGTTGGCCCCGAAATACAGCGGGCCGTACACGGTAAGAAACTTCCCTTCACCAGTTATAGTGGAGGTGGAAAGACACGGAAAGACCAGGACAGCCCACATAAGCGAAGTAAAGGCTTTTTACGAGAGGGGAGACGAACTTCCCGGATGCAGCAAACAACCCCCCCAGCGAAAATACGAAGAACCGAAACAAGGGCACAGACGACGAAGGAAGGTAAGATAATAAAGAGGAATGAGGATATAACGAATGAAATTTAAAGGAAATAATAATTTAATTAAAATCTTTATGAAAGAAAATTTGTAAAAAAAAAAAATAAATAAATAAAAATTTAAGAAAATGGGAAAAATTTATAAAGTTAATGCAATTTTGAAATAAAAACGGAGAAAACTCCGGGAAATTTTTACGAACAGTTTACGAGCGAAAAATTAAGGGGGAAAAAAATAAGTCAAGAAAGTTTTGAAGGAAAAATTTCTGAAAAATAATCTAGAAAATTTTTAAGAAGAAAAAATAATAGAATTCAAGGAAATAATTATATGTACATATTTCTTAGGACATTAAAAAAAAACTAATCTGCAAAATTTTTATTTATCAACTGTTGGTCACTGTCACCGGAAAATATATCATCAACATACGTTTCATTGTTTAATATGGGAACCGCTAGGGGCTGGGTGGTTTACACTTCATTTGCGGGCTGGTGCGTATAGCGAGGTAGGGTGCGGAATTCAAACCAAACGTGACCGTTTTAAACTTATATACGATTCTTTGATAGTCTTGGTCGTCTTTGTGCAACAGTACCTGTGGATACATTTTTTCGATATCGCCGTTAAAGACAAATCGATACATACGCGACTTGAGGATCAATAACATCAAATCGGGTTGGAGGGTCGGTCCGGTGTAAAGAACATCGTTCAGAGAATATCCGGACCCCGATCTTTTCGATGCATTGAAGACGACTCGGACTCTGGTCGTTCTTTTTTCGGGTATTTGACCACTGTGGAAACCCCAATCCTAGGGCTTGGAGCCCCCAAAACATATACATATAATATTTTGAATTGTTCATAAAATATATATTAACAATTGTATATAGCTGTTAAGTAATACATACTTTGAATTGTAGCCACATATTGTACAGCACTAAGTAATTTGAACTGCATATAATCATACGGAGACGTAGCTACGCCCACCAACGGGAACGGCTAGGTTCTACTCCCGTCCTCTTAACGTACGACCAAGACAGACGAGTGCTTTGCTATAAACCGAAAAACGAACTCTTATTTTTTTTGTTGAGAACCCGGCAGCGGATGAGCATACCCCAGCATAACCCGGAGTCCATCACAAATGGCACCCGAGCAGGGACTTGATTACACAATACTAGGACAAGTTAGACAATAGACTTGAAAGTGAAAGTAAAATGTGGTAAAACGGTGAGAAAAGACTCCAAAGAGAGAGCAGACAGTAAAAGAGGAAAAGGAGGACTCCAGGGCGAGAGAGAGAGTAGAAAGTGAAAGTGCCAGAACAGACTATATAGAAAGACCAGAAAGTGATTGAAGTGGGAAGACTCCAAGAAACAATAAGTGCAGAGCAAGCGTGTGAAAAGACCCAGGAAAGGGCAAATAGTAATATTTTCTAAGAACAGTGAAGATGGTGAAGTTATCGTGGTTATATTACCTACGTAAGGAAGAACTCCTCGAATACACTGCGGAGTTCGGAGTAGAAGACTCCGGGACAGTCAACGAGCTGCGCAAGAGGCTATCACAATTCCTGTCAGAGGTTAAAGAGGACCCAAAGTACACGAGGCGTCTGACGGAACTGTCCGCAAAGCTCCAATACCTTACACGGACGCCAAGAGGCGTCACCAATCCCTTACACGGATGTACCGGTACTCGGCAGAAACGAGGATATGGCAGCCCAATCTAGCAGTCACGAGAACCGGCTTACGCCACGGTTATGGACCGAGTGAGAAAGTGGGGCCTTAAGTTTGACGGCGTTAAAGACCACCTAGGGTTCCTAGAACGCGTTGAGGAGCTAGCCGAAGGCTATGAAATCAGCCTCGACGTATTGCCGAAAGCAATGCCAGAAATGCTGCGGGATCGAGCACTCAGCTGGCCAAATGGGACCAATTTAGACGGGACTTTATAAAGTTTTTCCTGTCCTCGCGGTACTTTGAGAGGTTAGACGACGAGATCCGCCAGCGAGTCCAGCGAGTACAAGAACCCTTTAAGGACTACGTACTCGAGCTACAGATGAGAAATGCTGAAGGCAGTGAAGAGCAAAAACTCGACCGCGTGTACCGAAACAGTCGCAGCGAGTACCAACTCTACATCAAGCGGCGTGACTTTGCAACGCTGGAGGAGCTGGTAAGTCTTGCTGAAGATTTTGATAATATCATTTCCGACAGAAATACGCAGCAACCTATTCAGCGACCAACGCCACCTCGACGCCACGAAACTCACCCCGACACTTTTAGGCGTGCGCCCATTCCACAGAGGCGACAAGAAGAGCGGTATCACGTTCTCAGACCGACAGCGATGGACCCCAGTAGTTCGGCGCCATGCCAGCATAGAGGCGATGACCGTGGTACAGCACGGAATGATGTAGGCCCGATAGATCCAAAAACCGCATGTAGGCGGTCCGGAGAGAGCGGACACGTAGCATACGGATGCCGTAACCCCAGAATTGACTTCTGCTGGGAGTCTGGCCGTCGCGGGGTGCAGACAAGAGACTGCTGCAGAGGGATGCAGGGAAACGAGCACGGGTCCCGCCAAGAGCGAGGAGCGGAGACCCAAATGACGATAACTCGCACGCATTAACCCTTTCGGTACATATTTTTAGATTCGGGTTTTAAAAATCCGATTTTTTTATTAAATGATCCTTAATACTTAATTTAATAACACTCAATTTAATTTTTTTCCAAAATGTGATTCTAAAATGTTTTTTAGAATGATGCCATATGGCATCATTTGTACTAACTGGTGTAAAAAATACGCAAAGATTTTTATACCCGAGCGCACTTGTGCACAAGGGTATATTAACTTTGTTCACATAACGGTTGTTTGTAACAGCCAAAGCGAATCGAGACAGATATAGACAAATGTATACATAAATGCTCAGAATGAATAGAGAAGTCGATTAAGCCATGTCTGTCTGTCCGTCCGTGTACACGATAACTCGAGCAAAAATTGAGATATCTCAACGAAATTTGGTATGTAGGTTTCCATTTACCCAAGGTAGGTTGGTATTGAAAATGGGCGAAATCGGACTGTAACCACGCCCACTACCCATATAACGGCAATTTTCAGAAATATGAAAACTGCAATATTTAAGTAATTTACTGAAGATTATTCACTCAAAATTGATATTTACAATAAATTTTAGACGAAAAATAAGAATATTACAAATTTTTGGAAAATGGGCGTAGCCAGGCCCACTTATGGTAACATGAGTATATCTTGGTAACCGCTGCACCAATTTCTTCCAAACTTGGCACAGTTATTGGCCTTGGTACAGCATAACCACGCCCACATACCATATAACGGTAATTTAAAGAAATACAAAATCTTCGATAAATCAGTAAATATTAAAGCTAATTTATTAAAAATTGATGCTTGCAACAATTCTTTACCAAGAAATACGTTTATGATAAAATTTTGGAAAATGGGCGTTGCACGCCCACTTATGATCACATATATGTATCTCGGTAACCGTTCTAGCAATTTGTACCAAACTCGGTATGGTTATTGTGCTTGCCACATAAAAGCAAAACGTTGAAAATTATTGAAATCGCACTAAAATTACGGCCGCTTTTTATACAACGGTAAATCTCAGAAATGCTTCAAACTGCAATATTTCGAAATTTAAGGACGCTAATTCACTCAAAATTGATACACCCCGGCTTACCATTCAGTGGTAGCTTTCGGAAAGGTGAAAAGCATATATTTAATACTTGCGCCGGGTATTTAATGTTCGGCTCCGCCCGAACTTAGCCTTTCTTACTTGTTTAATATGGTGTTTTATTTTATTTAAATTAAATAAAACAACATTACAAAAATAACACCAGGCGTTTATTAGCACTTTTTTAAATTAAATTACAAGTCCTAGCAATATTTGGCATTACTTTGTAGACTATAGCATATTTATTTATTTTTAATTTATTGGGTTATTTGGTAAAATATTGTATTTTAATGTAGACCTTTCTAAGCAGAAGAAAATCGATATTTAAGTAAGGTTTTAAAATTGAAATTTTTCATCTACTAAGGATAAAAATAACATACCGTATTAAAATATAGTTTATAAAACTCCCATTTCAGCGTTGCATATAAAAATATAATTTCAGATAAGCTCAGTTAAATCTGTGAGTATTCAAAAAAACATGACGTCATGCGGCATCAAAATAGCGAAAGGGTTAAGGGCTACACTAGGCGAGACACAAGTGCAGGCGACAGTAGATACTAGATACACCAACGAGGGACAAGATGGTGGAAACAAGGGTTCTGATGGGCGATGGCAGTCCAACTATGATACGCGAGGCTATAGATGCGACAGTCGGTCTGGGTGACCAAACCCACGACAGCGAGCTATTAGTCTTACCAGGACTCGCGGATGAGATGATCATCGGGATGAACTACCTCTGCCAGGCGCGTACGTCCATACGCTGCGGAGGGGAGTCGTTGACGCTAAAGGCGACTGATACGCATTCAGGGGAGGCCGCATGAATCACTGTGGCTGAGCAAATTAGCACGAACCCCCAGAAAGCCCCACAACCGCCAAACGTCCTCAAACCCCCGTTGAAGATAGAGAGCCCCGAGGTTAAAGAATTCTTGGACCGGGAACTGAGCGTCTTCGAGCAACTGGGGACCATTATCCAAGAGTACCAGACGGAAGGACCCTGCAAATGGCTGGAGGAGAAGATTAGGGAAGTAAGGGCTAACCCCATTAAATTTCCAGACTACACGGTGGAAGACGGTAACCTATATCGGCACCTCCGGGGAGAGGGTGCTAGGCGAAGTCCACGACACACCCAGCGCTGGCCACATGGGCATACGAAAGACTACCGCAAAAGCTACCGCACGATATTACTGGCCAGGCATGTTCCGTGGTGTGCGGAAATACGTGTAAGGGTGTCAGTCGTGCCAAATTTATAAACCTAACCAGCAGCAAGCCGCGGGGAAGATGTTGACCCTACTTGCGGACGAGTCTTGGGCTATTTTATGCGCCGACTTCATCCGGCCGCTGGCTCGATCAAAACACACAAACACAATGATACTCGTATTCCATGACAAATTCTCTAAATGGGTAGAGATTGTACCACTCCGGAAAGCGACGACAGAGAGCCTGAGTAAGTCGTTCCGAGAGCGAATCCTTGCGCGGTTCGGCGTTCCGAAAGTTCTGGTGACGGAGCGCAATTCACCAGTCGAGCGCTCAAGCGGTTCCTCGAGCAATATGGGGTAAAGCACCAATTCACTGCTCCTTATACCCCACAGAAAAACCCGACAGAGAGAACGAACCGTAACGTAAAATGGATCATAGCACAATTAACAGGCGAGCAACAACGGAACTGGGACGACCTGCTACCAGAAATTTTGCTAGCACTGAATACTAGTGTCTGCGAATCCACCGGCTACAGCCCGGCATTCCTGACACAAGGACACGAGCCGAGACTCCCAAGGGCAGTCTACGACGAGAGCACGTTCGGCACGGGGCAGAATTCGACGACGCCAAACGAGAAGGCCACAACGCTGAAGGAAGTATTCAGTCTGGTGGGCCAAAACCAACAGCGGGCATCAGCGGAACAAGCACGGCACTATAACCTACGGAGAAGGCAATGGAGACCTCAGAGAGCACCCACAATCGAAGGCAGTAGAAAACTTTGCGGCAAAGTTGGCCCCGAAATACAGCGGGCCGTACACGGTAAGAAACTTCCCTTCACCAGTTATAGTGGAGGTGGAAAGACACGGAAAGACCAGGACAGCCCACATAAGCGAAGTAAAGGCTTTTTACGAGAGGGGAGACGAACTTCCCGGATGCAGCAAACAACCCCCCCAGCGAAAATACGAAGAACCGAAACAAAGGCACAGACACGAAGGAAGGTAGAATAATAAAGAGGAATGAGGATATAACGAATGAAATTTAAAGGAAATAATAATTTAATTAAAATCTTTATGAAAGAAAATTTGTAAAAAAAAAAAATAAATAAATAAAAATTTAAGAAAATGGGAAAAATTTATAAAGTTAATGCAATTTTGAAATAAAAACGGAGAAAACTCCGGGAAATTTTTACGAACAGTTTACGAGCGAAAAATTAAGGGGGAAAAAAATAAGTCAAGAAAGTTTTGAAGGAAAAATTTCTGAAAAATAATCTAGAAAATTTTTAAGAAGAAAAAATAATAGAATTCAAGGAAATAATTATATGTACATATTTCTTAGGACATTAAAAAAAAACTAATCTGCAAAATTTTTATTTATCAACTGTTGGTCACTGTACCTAACAACTTAGATGCAAATCAACACAGCAACAAACACACAGCATATGCAGTACAGGCAACGGCAAAGTGGCGTAACCCAGCTGCGTAAACAAACATGCGTGGAAAAGGAATGCATAAAAACCCACCAAACCCAACAGCGACATACATACAAACGTACATACATATATACATACACACCAACGCACAAACAAAAACACAGCATCAGCAATCCAGGCAACGGCAAAGTGGCGTGATCCAGCACGTAAACAAACAAGCGTGCAAAGGGAAAACGCAAACAAGATGCCGTCGGCATATGTAAATATATGCATACCCATATGCATCAGCACGAAAACAAAGGCACGGGGCCCAACACTGCGGGCAAACGCAAGGTGGTGCGATCAGGCGCGCAAACAAATTAGCACGCCGCCTACGCAAAATGCATTAGAACAAAGATGGGGCGAAAGGGGGGGTGAAATAACACAAACGGCAATAACGCAAATTTGTTTTATTTCCCAATGGAATGTGAAATAACACAAATTTGCTTTATTTCATTTCTCGTTGAGCAATAAGACCAACTTTTATACTTAACAATTTGAGTAATAAAGCAAAATAGTCATCCAGTTATATTTGACAAAAAGTAGACATGAACAAGTTAAATGGACGGATTTGTAAGTATACAATTTTGTAAGTGCCCGGCGTCGCGGCGGTCCACGTTTGCGCGCCACCCCGCGCCACCCCGCGTAACCCCGCGTTCGACGTCGCGCTCGCATCCCCCGCATCTCACCTCCTTTCGCTGGTGGTATTATAACCGTTTAGAAAAAGGAAAAATGAGAAAATAACACTAGTTCACTTCTGAAACTGCTTTTTAATGTCGTCCAAGTAATGGGAATTATTGTGTATGGTGTTATTGCATGCATCCCACCCATAGTGGAATTTACCAGGTGCCACTGCTTTAGTTGAAAATTTGCCTATAAAATGTGACTATAAGGCAGTCGAATGTCAGAAAATAAAGCGAGAAAGCCGTTTTATTACTTCATCTGTTTATTGCGACATGGTTCCATGCAAACATTTGAAGTAAAAATATTTTGTGAATATTACATTCTTCATATGAATTATATCACATTTTTTGTTTAATTCAAGGCCTATCAAACACGTTTAGAGGATTTGAGCAAAAACAACATTTGCCTCTATTTTGTTGTTGCTTCTGGTATGGTTCTTCTACATCGAAGCGTGCCATGCGAAATACGAAAAGGGTAAAAAATTTAAATTGAAAAAATGAAAATTGTTGCAACTTTCTTTCTTAGTAAATTGGTTCGCTTATCGAAGCATTGATCCACCATCCTGTGCCAGGCCCAGTAATCAGCGGTTGTGCTGCTGAGTTGGGCGAGCTTTCCAAAAGCTGCTATTTAATCGCTGGTTTTGTATGGAAAATGTTTCACATGCAAATAGATGTTAACAATTTAGAATTTTTGTGAGAAGAAATGTAAAATATTTGACATTTTCGAGAACAAATAATTTGAAAAAAATCAAATCAGCTGCTATACTGATATTACCTGTTCAATGTGCCTTGGTTTAATTGTATTTTTGGAATAAACAAAGTTCTTTTTCCTTCTGTCAGTAAACTGTTTTTGTTTTTACAAATAGTATAAATAAGCAATGGGAATTGTTGGAAATAAAGCAAAACTCAGATTTTGGTATTATTGCCCATTTAAAAGTGAAATAAAGCAAATTTTGCGTTATTGCCGTTTGTGTTAGGTAGGTATTTAGAGACGGGTAGGTTCTACTCCCTCTCTTGGAAGGTTGTGGGTAGGTTCTACTCGGGCTTCTTTACTATAGCCGTAATTATATTTGGGGGGACGGAGCTACGCCCACCAATCGGAGAGGAACGGGGAGGTTCTACTCGGGCTTCTTTACTATAGCCGTAATTATATTTGGGGGGACGGAGCTACGCCCACCAATCGGAGAGGAACGGGGAGGTTCTACTCGGGCTTCTTTACTATAGCCGTAATTATATTTGGGGGGACGGAGCTACGCCCACCAATCGGAGAGGAACGGGGAGGTTCTACTCGGGCTTCTTTACTATAGCCGTAATTATATTTGGGGGGACGGAGCTACGCCCACCAATCGGAGAGGAACGGGTAGCTTCTACTCCCGTCCTCTTAACGTACGACCAAGACAGACGAGTGCTTTGTTTCTTTATGTCAACAAGGAATACTGGTTTTATCAGACCACCATTTGAAATTTGGCCTATCCATGTATGTATATGAAAGGGAGATTTCTTTTCATAGTCATGATAAATCCTGCACCTTGGACCAAACTCGTCCACTTAGAAATACTCGGCTGCGATAGGCAACAAATAAAGTCACGACCCCACGTGAAGAGTCTCCTAATGAAACATCGCAGCAATTTGCCCACCGTTGTCGCTTCACTTGACAATTCGAAGGTTTAAAATAACGCACAAGTTTGTTGTCCAGGCTCTTACAAACACAACGCACCGCTCGCATTTCCTTTTCATTTTATTATGTATTTAAAATCAGTCGCACAGCTCACAATTGAAAATTTATATAAAAAAAAATTTTTGAATAGTATATATAGGGTTAAGAGTTGACATTTCAGTCGCAGTTGAAAAGAGAGAAATGTCGAAATCACTTCTACCTTGTTATGCCTTGCTCTACTCCCAAAACATTGTTACTCTTTTTCCGCATATATACACTACTTGGCGTTGAGAGAGTAAATACTTCACGTACTTGCTATTACTCCACCAAAGTAGGTACTCTACTTTCTCTCATCGCCTACGAGAGATATTTGCTGCTTCCAAAATGGAGTAGCAAATCTACTCTCTGTATACTTGTAGTACTGGAAGTACTTGCGTATTAAATTTCAATTCTGGTTGTCAGCCTACTAGTTGATATCGTTTGCGGCGCTGGTCAGTGAAATTGAAAGAGTAAAAATAGTATATGGAAATTGACGATGTAAGGAAATGTTTACGGCCTTATTTATAAAAAATAACGTAGACTTAGACAGTTGTTTAATGTGACATTTTCATAAAACATTTGTATTCAAGCTGCTTTTTAAATCTATGTATGTACTTATATTTTTATGAAAGTATTATTTCTCGTTTCTAGTTTTCTATAAAATTATTTAGAGTCATTAACCAACAAATAAGTTGTCAAAAACAACAGCTTAAGCAATGCAGCTATACGAAATAAAATTATTAGTGGCAAATCAAAATTTTGAAAAGTGCCGATTTTCACATTCGATAGTTGGACATGGTAGCGACGAGATGTACGAGCATTTTTTTCTTAAGAGCTGCATACTGATTTAAGAAATTTTTTATAGAACCAAATTTATTTTCCATTTATTGTGCGAAGTTTTATATGAATTTTTAGTTTTTCTTGAGAGCCTTTATATATAACTTGATTTCAAGAGAAACGAATTTTCATTGGGCACGTTCAGAAGGCGCAACAGCTCAGTAACTGGTGCGATTGCACCTTCTGAACGCGTTGTTGCGTACTTCTGATCAACTGAATAGTTGCGTGTTAGATGATCGTAATATTTTTCTGATCATTTGAGACAACATGTTGGTGTGTACCTTTGAGAGTTGAATTTGACAGCTAATGTATGAAGTCGTTCAGAAGACGCAGAACGATCACTGTTTTTTTTTAGCAAAGGTTGCGTTCAACTGCTGCGCCTTCTGAACCTACCCATTGATAGCTTTTTTTTTTGATAACACTGTGCGACAGCTCAAATCGGTATTGAGTAAAACCAAATGCAAGAGATAGTTTTTGAATTCCATTGAGTTTTTTTTAATAAATACTAAAATCAGAGGTGTATATATGGCGAAAGAAAAACTTTATCCGATTTTTTTAAATCGAAACTACATTTTTACATATGTACATATGTACATGCATGCATAAATATATTTAACATGAAATTGAAATTTTCACATCAATTTGCGCTATCTTCAAACCCATGGTTTCAATTTTACGCATATCGGCAGGGGTTTCCCCACAACTTGGTTTTGCTGCAGTGAAGCGACAGAGCAAGTGACAAGAAAAAATATATGCGGACACTTATGTATATATGTATCTATGCACATACATACATATGTACTTAGGTATGTATATCAGCATTTTAGATGAATGTACGTTTTGCTCGTCGCTCTCTTTATCGCTCCACTACATTCCTGTCCTTAGTTTTATTCAAATACCACAAAAGTATGTTTTCTTCGAAAATACTCAAGTACTACCAGTAGAGTACTCTACTGTCAAATACCTTTTACTCGCAGTAGTTGCGGAAGGCAAAGTAAATATTTTACGCGTCTTGCTGTTGATCGGTAGTTTACGTACGCTTGCAGAAACTGTTTTATGCTTACTCACACTTGAACCGAAAGATGAGAGTAAAGGAGGGAAAGTATTTGCGCGGCGATCTTGTTAGACCGTTGAAATGGAACTGCGCAGGAGTTTAGTATGTACCCTTCAAAAAATTGTGCGACTAATCTCTAAAGAGAGTATTCCGAGATTACTCTCAATCGGGTACAATTGGGCATTAATTAGGCCTAGTCTCATAAGGGTACTAATGTAGGTCAATTAGTCTCGACTCATCCCTTATGGGTATAATTTGAGATCAATTAGTCCCCAACTCATCTCTAACGGGTACTATTAACGATTTAATGATATGTACGCACTTAGTCAATCAAATTTCATGTGCGGCGTTGGCTCACAGAGAGAGTATTCGCCTAACAAAACTGAGCACAGCGGTTCGAATCTCAGCTGGCGCAAATTTTTATTTTTATTTTTTAAAAGTGAATTGTCGCTTTTTATACCCGTTCTGGTATAAAGGTGAACAATTAGTCTCTTCATAGGACATGCTCGAACAAAAGCGATCAGTTCATTCCATATAAAGAGATCAAAGGTGGTATTAGTCGCATGTTCCTTTGCGATTGCTCTCGGAGTCATCCCGGATTAGTCCCATTTTTTGCAGGGTATGTACTTGGGTAATTTCCAAATAAAGTGTACATGGCTAGTATTATTTATATACTTTTTTAAGATTGGTAAATTTATTATCTGAAACCGTTTACCGACGGGAAAATTTGTGCAGAATACGAAACTGCTTTCAGGCTTTAATTTTTGCATTTTTGTGAAAGATTCTCCACAATGTCACTTTTTTAAAAGTAAGTTAAAGGACTAAATAAGTTTAGAAGCTGTTACAAAAAAGGATACTAGCTGATAAGCATTGTACTGATTTTTTACATTAAATGCATGACTTTTATACATTTGCATATCACTTTGAATCTCATTTATTACATAAGCTAATGTTGAATTTTTTCCAACTTCTTCATGACATTTTTCATGGTTTTATGTCATGGTTTTTCTTGGGAGGCAGGCTGTTTGATTAATCTTTCTTCGGCAACAATTTCCCATATATGCCTTTTAAATGAAAAATCCCTTTTCACCTAAAAGTGACATTTTGGGAATATTTCACAGTTTTTGTTTTTTTTTTTCTAAGAGTTTTATTTCACGAAAACATATAAACAAGGAAATGAAAAACGTTACATTCAGGAAAATTCGGAGGGACAATGTTATAATAGAAAGCAACGCATATGTTGATAAAATTTTTCAGCCGAAAATATAATAAAACAATAAAGGTTAAGGTGGTTATTTACAAACAGTTAGGCCTTTTTTCATTGTTTCTTTGCTTAAACATTTTTTTCATGTTGATTATCGAATAACCTGAGCGGGGATATATATTACAACGCTTTTATCAACTTGCAATGTTGTGTGTCCAGAAACTTTCAATGTTGTGGATCCAGAAACTTTCAATGTTGTGTGTCCGACACCATAAAACCTTTGCTTTGAAAAGTTCCTATAAAAAAGCATAGTGCATAGGGCGACATCTACTTTTGCTAAAATTTCAAAATCAAAAGTTATCAAAACAAATTCTATGGGACTGAGAAATATTATTTTCTACTTTTTAGTCCATTTATAAAAGCGTTGTATATTAAAAAGTTTTGTTTATATTATTTATTTTTATA